>NC_073272.2:135148833-135452000 GCF_029289425.2 Pan paniscus | reverse complement strand
AGCTACTAAAAAACTGGAATGATGAATTCTACTAGCGTTTTGAGTAAAGAAATGACCAGGTCTTCATCTTCTGGTACTGAATGGGTAGTACTGAGGCTAACAAGTCTTGATGTTTGACTCTACAAGAAAAAATTCCTTAGAAAAAAAAACTCACCAGATGTTGACAAATGGTTTTAAAAAAAGAAAAAAAAAAAGGAAAAAAAACCTAGATAGTCCTGTATTTATTAATGAAATTAAAAACTTTCTCCTACAGAAAGCTCCAGGCTCAAATGGCTTCACTGGTAAAACTTTCCTAACATTAAAAAAATAATAATAACACTAATCTTATCACTCCTTCAGAGAACAGAAAATGAAGGAATACTTCCCGATTCATTTTATGAGGCCAGCTTAATCTTGTTACAGAAACCTGACAAGGACACTATAAGAAAAAACCACAAGCCAATATTGTTCATAAAAATAGACACAAAAATCAGATGCAAAATATTAGCAAATTAAATCCAGAGATATACACAAAGGATAACACATCATGACCAAGTGGAATCTGTTCCAGCAATGCAAGACTAGTTTAACATTCAAACAATCAATCAATGAAAATCAAAATAACAGATTAAAGAAGAAAAATATAAACACATGATCATCTCGATGCAGAAAAAGCATCTGATACTAAAAATTCTCAGCAGACAAAAACTCATGATAAAAACTCTCAGCAGACTAGAAATAAAAGAGAATGCTCTTAACCTGCTAAAGGATATATCCAAAAACGTATAGCTAACATCGTACTTAATGGTGAAATATTGAAAAATTTCCCTCTGAGGTCAGGAATAAGATAAGAATGTCCTGTATCATCACTTATATTCACCATTGCACTGAAGAAGTCCCCTAAAAAAGCTGATGTAAAAAGACACAAAAAAGAAATACAGGGATTGGAAAAGAAAAAAAAATAATTAGTCATAGATCATTTAATTATGTATATAGAAGACCAAAAAGTATCTATTAGAAATCATAAGTGAACTTAGCAAGATTGCTGGACCCAAGGTCCATATATAAAATCAAATTTTAGGCTGGGCACAGTGGCTCACGCCTGTAATCCCAGGACTTTGGGAGGCTGAGGCGGGCAGATCACGAGGTCAGGAGATCGAGACCATCCTGGCAAACACGGTGAAACACCATCTCTACCAAAAATACAAAAAATTAGCTGGGCGTGGTGGTGGGCGCCTGTAGTCCCAGCTACTTGGGAGGCTGAGGCAGAAGAATCACTTGAATCCGGGAGGCAGAGGTTGCAGTGAGCCGAGATTGCGCCACTGCACTCCAGCCTGGGCAACAGAGTGAGACTCTGTCTCAATAAATAAATAAATAAATAAATAAATAAATATCCAATTTTCTATCTATATATTTACATCAAACAAGTATAAAACAGAGTAAATACTATTTGCAATAGGATCAAAAACATCAAATACTTAGGAATAAATCTAATGAAAATGTACAAGAGCTGTGTACTGAAAAGTACAAATCATTAATGAGAGAAATTTTAAAAGACCTAAATGAGTGGAGCAATATGCTGTGTTTATGATATGGAAGTCTCAATATTGTTATGATATCATTTCTCTCCAAATTCATTTATGGATTCAATACAAACCCAATAAACTTGCCAGCAGTTGTGTGTGTGTGTGTGCACATGCACATGTGTGTAAATTGACAAGCTGTTTCTAAAATTTAAAGGAAAACGCAAAGCACCCAAAATAGCCAAGGCTATACTGGAGAAGAACAAAGCCAGATTTTAATTACTCTACTGGATAGCAAGGCTTATTATAAAGTACAGTAATAAAAAGGGTGTGGTATTGATATAAAAATAGAGAAACAGGATTAAAAAAGAGAGTCCAGAAACTTATCCCCACTTATACAGCCAAGTGATTTACAACAAAGATTGTACTGCAATTCAGTGGGGTAAGGATGATATTTTTCAATAAATGGTGCTGCATCAACTGGATATGCATATGGAAAAAAGTAGATCTTGACCCACTATCTCTCACCATGCACAAAAATGAATTTGTGATGGATCAAAGACTTAAATGTGATAGTTAAAGCAATCATACTTCTAGAAGAAAACAGGAAAATATCTTCACGACCTTGGGATATGGAAGATTTCTTAAGACACAGAAAACACTAACCATAAAAGGTGAATAAAATGGACTTCTAGCCTGGGCAACAAAGTGAGACCCTGTCTGTATAAAAAACTTTTAAAAACTAGCTGGATGTGGTGCCATGCACCTGTAGTCCTAGCTACTCAGGAGGCTGAGGCAGGAGGATCACCTGAGCCCAGGAGGTTGGGGCTACAGTGAACTATGATTGCACCACTGCACTCCAGCCTGGGTGAGAGAGTGGGAACTTATCTTAAAAATAAACAAAATATAACAGACTTCATTAAATTGAAGAACTTCTACTCCTTAAATACAGGATTAAGAAAATGAAAAGGCAAGCTACAGACTGAGAAAAAATACAATAATCAACAACAAAAAACCCAATTCAGGAATATAGAGAGAACTATAAATCAATGAGAGAAAAAAACAACTCAGTTAAACAATGGACGAAAGACTTAGACTTCACAAAAGAGGATATCTAAATGGTCAAAAAACAAGAAAAGGTGCTCAGCCTCTCTGGTCATCAGAGAAATGCAAATTAAACCATATGAGGTATCACTACACACCCATCAAAATGGCTAAAATTTAAAAGGCTGAAAAATAGAACTCCCTTAATTTGCTGATGGAAATAATCATAAATTCACCAAGTTGGTTAAAACCAATTAAACTGGTTGCAATCACTCTGGAAAACTGGTTGGTTGGCAATGTCTGTTTTAAAGCTAAACAGGCCGGGCAAGTGGCTCACTCCTATAATTCCAGCACTTTGGGAGGCTGAGGTGGGTGGATCATTTGAGTCCCGGAGTTCAAGGCCAGCCTGGGAAACATGGTGAAACCCTGTCTCTACATTGAGAAAAAAAAAAAAATAGCTGGGCGTGATGACATGCACCAGGAGTCCCAGCTACCCAGGAGGCTGTGTTTAGAGGATCACTTGAGCCTGGGAGGCAGAGGTTGCAGTGAGCCAAGATTGTGCCACTGCATTCCAGCCTGGGTGACAGAGCCAGACACTACTGCAAACAAACAAACAAACACAGAAAAAACATGTTAAACATATACTTGTCCTAAATTCCACTCTTTGCACTCCTTGGTATATACCCAAGAGAAATGAGTGCTATGTCCACCAAAAGATATATATTCATGCAGGTTTTTGTAATAGCCAAAAGCTAGAACCAACCCAAATATTTATTAACAGTAGACTGGTTAAAAACAAAAATCCTGTAGTATATTCCTACTACAGAGCTCTACCCTACTACAGCAATAAAAAAAGAATGAATTGCTGTTACATGAAACAATAGGGATAAATTACACAGATGTCGAGTGAAAGAAGCAAGACAGAAACGAATACCTAATATATGAATCCATATATATAAAGATCAAAATCAGGTAAAACTAACCCATGTTGATGAAAGTCAGAATCATGGTTACCCCTTTGTGGAGGGGGACAGAGAATGTTCATTTGTATCTTTGTATGGGTGGGAGGCACACAGTTGTTGACACAGGTTGAAATTCATTAAGCTGTACACTTAAGATTCGTGTACTTTATTGTATTCAAGTTATATCTCAATTATAACAAATCATTTGCCTACACAAATGAACTGAAATCTAAAATAATGAATATTTAATTATATCAGGGCACTAGGTATTAAAATGATCAGGTCTTCACTGAGTAGGACTTAATAGGGCAGTACTGAGTCAAACAAGCCTTGGTGTTTACTTCCATAAAATATACAGAAGAATAAGCTATTCTACGCTTTCTCAACATTACGATCATTGAACTGTTTTATATATTATGTAGAAAATATACAAAACATTTTATGCAGAAAACTCACTAAAAAATTATTGCTAAATTAGAGGGATGAAAAAGCCCCAAGAGATATGAGAGTGGCTTATATCCAAAACCCTGACAATGGAGCCAAAAGTAATGACATAATCTTTAAAAAATTTTAAGAGCCAGGCTCTCTTTCTCTAATGGGAGTCTTAATACCCCAGATATGCTTGCATTCTTGTTTCCATACAATAATTTAATTTTGAAGTACCTGCAAGCAGTGAATGCAAAAATTACCAAACAGAACATGGTAAGTAGTAGCTTCTACTCATTAAGTGTCAAGTGATTTTTCTTAAATATACAAGGCTTTCATCAGAAAGTTGAAAGCAAGGACAAATTTCTTACACGGTTGTCTCCAATTTGCTTCAATAGAACATAAACCAAGTTTTGAATCATTTACTGATAAATCAGAGCCTGAAAGAACTCCATGGCTCTTTTTGCTAGGTGAATTTTCAAATAAGAAATTAATTTTAATAATGATAAAATGTTTAAAAGGCATGATTTAAAGCAGTGGTCCCCAACTCTTTTGGCACCAGGGACCGGTTTTGTGGAAGACAATTTTTCCATGGACGGGGCTGGGAACAAAACAGTTTTGCGATAAAACTGTTCCACCTCACATCATCAGACATTAGATTCTCATAAGGAGTATGTAACCTAGATCCCTCGCAAGGGCAGTTCACAACAGGGTTCGGGCTCCTGTGAGAATCTAATGCTGCTCATCTGACAGGAGGCGGAGCTCAGGTGGTAATGTTCACTGGCCCATTGCTCACCTCCTGCTGTGTGGCCCGGTTCCCAACAGGCCACGGACCAGTACTGGTCCGTGGCCCGGGAGTTGGGGATCCCTGATTTAAAGAGGTTATAGAATATCAACACTACTCAAAGTACAGCTATGAAACAGACTTACAAAAGGGCAAGAAGGAAATCTGGCAAACAAAAACATTAGCTATCTGTGGCATGCTGAACAGAGAGAATCTCCTAGTCTTTGGAAAGGTCAGGGGAAAAAAAAGTGTATTGCTGAACAGCGCAGTATTGAACATTATCGCATTTTGATTTCATTCTCATGCTTTTTCCCAAGCCTTTCCTCTCTTACCCTGCCAAGTACGCAGACAAGAACCAAGAAATACCTTCTGTGGGATTCACTAAATTAGCTAAAGGACAACAAATATTAAAGTTTGCTCAATAAATAAACCTATATATCAAAGAAAGTATGTCATATTTGGGCTTTGGTTCCCTTTACACAGCCAGCTTCTGAAATGACCAGTCCCTACGGTTTCATGGGTTTGAAGAGGAATCTGTCTGTGTGGGTTTCCTTTTCCACAGCACTGAAGGGGAAAGGGAAGATGAAAGGTAGGTTTTATATTCCGCTCCAGGAAGAGAATAGTCAAAACACTTGTTCCATTAAACTGTAATTATCTATGTCCACACTATCCTTTTTTTTTTCCCTCAATTAAGGATACTTATGATCAAAGTTGTACCACATCCGGAAAAGCCAAGCACTCTCTGCTTTGGTAGTTCTCCTTTCATTTTCAGGAACACCCTGCAGATAGATAATACAGAAATCAATATCTATACAAAGATATGAACATTTATTTAGAGCCATTCCTTTGGAGAATCAGAAATAGAGGCTACTATATTATAAGACACTCTCCAACAAGGGTAATATTAGAAATTTAATAGCTTGTATATTGCAGCTTTGGAATAGGAAATTGAAATGTTTTTCTGAACACCTCTATTACTCAGGCTGCTTGCTAACTTACGAATCTACTCTCACTTAAAAAATCAATGTGGGGGCCGGGCGCGGTGGCTCATGCCTGTAATCCCAGCACTTTGGGAGGCCGAGGCAGGCAGATCACGAGATCAGGAGTTCAAGACCAGCCTGACCAACATGGTTAAACCCCGTCTCTACTAAAAATGCAAAAATTAGCCGGGCGTGGTGGGGCCTGCCTGTAATCCCAGCTACTCAGGAGGCTGAGGCAGGAAGTTCACTTGAACCCAGGAGGTAGAGGTTGCAGTGAGCCGAGATCGTGCCACTGCACTCCAGACTCGGCGACAGAGCGAGACTCCGTCTCAAAAAAAAGAAAAAAAATCAATGTGGTGTAATTCATGTACTGAACCTGAAAGACTTAACTCTCAATGTAATAACAGCACCTTAGAAAATATCACATCAACATCCCTATATTTGGGAGTCGTCATGGATCTCGAAAATAACTAGCAACTTCAAAGTTGCTACTATGTTCTTGAAACACTAGCAAAATAAAAACAAGTAGGGAAATTCCATGGTAAGCCTGACCAGCTAGGAGGAGAAACTAACATAGCAAGTAGGCGTCTTCTAAAAGTTTCTAAAAATATAAACTGTGTCTTTATTTGTAATATGGTGCAGTCAGCAGTTGGGCAGTTAGGCAATCTGCTTCCAGTCCCAGCTTATTGACATTATGTAGTTTAAGCAAGTCCCTTTCTCTCTCTGGGCCTGAACTTCTTCATGTATAAAAACATAATGAGGGTTAGAGAATTCTGAAGGCCCTTTCCAGTGCTCATGTTCTATGTTTCCATAATCTTCTTTTCTAAAAGCACAGAATTTAGGCCAGACACAGTGGCTCATGCCTGTAATCCCAACACTTTGGGAAGCCAAGGCGGGTATATCACTTGAGGTCAGGAGTTCGAGTCCAGCCTGACCAATATGGGGAAACCCCGTCTCTACTAAAAACACACAAAAAAGTGAGCTGGGCGTGGTGGCAGGCACCTATAGTCTCAGCTACCTGGAAGGGTGAGGCAAGAGAATTGCTTGAATCTGGGAGGTGGAGGTTGCAGTGACCTGAGATCGTGCCACTGCACTCTAGCATGACCGACAGAGTGAAACTTCATCTCAGTAAGTAAATAAATAAATAAATAAGCAAGCAAGCACAGAGTTTAGATTCTCGGTTTTGGCTTCTTCCTGTCCTTCCTAATGCTCAAAATAAATTTCTCTCTGCTTCAACGTGTCACGTGTCATGTATCAACTTATATATAACACAAAAATGTTTGGAAACACTGTATGGGCTTACAAAAGCTGAAGAACACCTGCAATTCCTTTCACATCATAGAAGTATCTTTCTGTGCCTCCACCTCTTGAAGAACAACATTTCACCACCCCTCACCACATGAACACCTGTATACCCCACCCCCACACACTCCATACTTAGTATAATGTTCCTCTGTGCTTTCTCGTGGACATTCAAAATATTAAAGGAACAATATAACCAAGACAGCCACAGGGTTGTTTTTTTTTAATTTTGTTTTTGTTTTTCCAGACAGAGTCTCGCTCTGTTGCCCAGGCTGGAGTGCAGTGGCACGATCTCCTGCCTCAGTTTCCTGAGTAGCTGGGACTACAGGCACCCACCACCACGCCCAGCTAATTTCTGTATTTTTAGCAGAGACAGGGTTTCACCATGTTGGCCAGGCTGGTCTCGAATTCCTGACCTCGGGTGATCCACCCGCTTTGGCCTCCCAATATGCTGGGATTACAGGCGTGAGCCACCATGCCCGGCCCAGCCATAGGGTTTTGAAGGTAAGGGAAAAAAAACGGTCCTTTGTTCTGTATGTCACGACTGGCACTCACCTACCTGGCTCTCTCCCTGTCACTCCTTTTCCATTTCTCCTCTGTGGTTACACAGGTGACACAGCTGGTGGAGACTTACACAGAGAGCGATAGAGCATTTGTCTTTTGAACTGCATGATTAACTTTATTCTTGTTTTGACACAGGGAGGAGGCACTGAGGAATTATCACCCCTTGGACACTACACCAGGAGCCCGGCATCATGGGAATTTATCCAGCTTGGTTTTTATAAGTATGTCAAGCCCATGGAATTCTACTTTAAGGCTCTGACCATAAGAGTCAAGTACTTACTATATCTCATACATACATTCACACTCATCACTCAACAGCTAACAAAATTAGCATTTAGGAAATGAATCTGAGAAATGTTTTTTTTTAACCTCACCCTGAAGACAAATATACTGACTGTGGTTTGTTTCTGACAAGAAAAAAATTGTGTTTTGAAAGAGATGCTTTCCATGTTCAAAAATCTAATTTCTGTGATTTCTCATCTAACGTCTGATATGGAGGCACATATTCAATGGTGCTCAGAAGCAACTGAAAAACAGATGGAAAATACCAGACAAGGGTAGTCAGTCTAGAGAGGGCAGCGAGTTACAATGCATTCAGTCCAACGGGCTCAAGTTCATAGCAACAACTGAGAAACTGACACAACAGAAGGAAGGAAGCAAGGAAACGTGGCCAAGGCTGAGGGGCAAGGTAAGAAAGTGCGTTTCCCTGAGCAGGCAGGGAAGACTGGTTGAAGATTCAAAAGCTTCTAGGCAGTTCTCTAGGGCAGCTGCTGGTCATCCGATTTGAAAGTTACACAGGAAGAGCAGCTGGAGTGGGGCTTACATCAGAGACAAGCCTTCATGCGCAAACCAAAGTGGAAAAAGCCTCCCCGTGCCAGAGGAGTCACTCGAAAACCCAGGAGTGCTTAAAAGACTGCTCTCCTCTGGGACAAAAGCCCAGGCAGGATGGCCCAGAGACATGAAAGCTGTCACCCTTGATAACCACACACTATGGCACTGTGGCAAACTTGGTTTTGTCTCTATGGAGCAGTGAGAAAAGCCAGGAATGATATCATTCCTCCAAAGCTGAGGCAAAGAGGACAGGATCTAAATAGAAGGTTGAAGTTTATAGTAGATTGTTTTCTTTCCAAATGACTGCACATTTGACAGAAATGCCAGGAACAACAAAAACGCATATTTACCAAGTGTTCTTGGTCTGAATCAACACCAACCCTAAAGGAGAAAGACAAAGAGCAAATGAGATTTTGAAGCCAAAAAATGGTCTATTCACACATGTACATTGTCAGGCAACTACTTTTCTCAACACAGAAGCTATGGAATGGTTAATGTTTTCTTGCTTCTCTATAGCTGTTGATGCAGATTTTTGGCTCCTGCCACTTTCCTTAGCAACAGCTTGGATTCTAAGGCAAGCAGGGTGTACCCATGATTCTCTTCCTGCAATCTTACTTACCAGTTTCAGAAAAAAACAGCATTTTTTTCTCTGAATATAGGTCCACTAGAAGCGGAATCAGGGAGAGCAGCACTGCCCCAGTTGCTAAATAAGAATTACTGGGTAGCTCCAAAAACAAGGATGGCACAGTGCAATTCACTTCGCAGCTCTCATGGCAACATTCTGTTAACGATGACTGAAGAGAGGGTCCAATTACAGGTTTTTCATAGGCTAATGGATAGATATTAGCCTTGCTTCTTCACAACTCTTGTTTTATCTGCTTAAAATTCCTGCTTTCTGTATCCCAGGGAAAAGCTTCATTACAAAGTTCTCTGGCTCCTCTCTATTCCCTAAACACGGGCACTCACAAACTCTGTTCATTCCTCCTCTAAACGGTCTCTCAAGTCTTCTCTCCTTTCCATCCCAACTGCTCAAGGGCAGCCCTCATCCTGAGGCTTACGGGCTCTGTCGTGGAAGCTTTTCCAGCTGCCAGGCTCTCCCCGAGAGTCAGCTGTCGCCAGCATAGAGCTCGCTGTGTTACTCCCTTGACAAAGGACTCTGAGAGTGGCTTACAACCCAGAGGGTCAAGTCTGAAGTCTTTTGTGGGGCATTCAAGACTCTCTATAAACTAGCATCCCCACCCCACTCCAACCTACTTTTCCATCCTCATTTCCCATCATTCTCTTCTACATGCCCCATTCTAGCTATACCTGCCTGCTCATCTCCCCAAATCCATCCTCTCCTGAGCCTCCCATGCCTTTGCTCATGCTGTTCTCTCCAGCTGCAATGTGCTTTCCCTCATTTTTTAAGCGATTTTCAAGTTCCAAAGTAACCATTCTATGACCCCTTCAAGCAGAATCATTTTTTCCTCTGTGCATCTGCAGCACTTTCTACAGTCCTTTATTATGATACTTAGCACAGTCGAGTATAGTTATTTACCTGTCAGTCTCCCCAAAAAGACTGTGAGTTCCTTGAGGGTAAAGGCCATGTCTCAATTCATCTCTGTATCCCCAGAGTCTAGCACAGTACCTGACACACAATAGGTGCTCAAATGTTTATTGATTAAATTAACTACTACAGACAACACAGAAAAAATAGCAGTACTAGAAGCTGTAGCAGTAGCATCCCAGAACACAAATAACACTGAAGGGAGAAAATGATGCAAGGCTGCATCTGGAAAGCAAGGGAACCATGGTCAAGGACCTGAAAACAGATTGCTATGACCAGATTCATAATTCAAAGAATGGCTCATTTTTCCTTTGTTAAAATGGCCAGGAGCTGTTTTAACATCTTATCAGTCACATTAAACTCTAACCACATTTATGCATCTCCAGTGACATCTAGTGGTCTTGAAGATAGCACACTTGTAATAGATGGTACATTATTAGAAGCTAAGTCAATGTAATAAACATTTATAGAGCACTTACTATTTGCCAGGCACTGTACTAGGCACAGGGCATAGAAGTGAATTAAACATGGCCCCTGCCCTCAAGGAACTCACAGACTAGTGGGGGAAACCAACACAACTAGGGCATAATCCCTAAGGGCTTCTATCAGGGAGCTCTGGGTTCAAATCTGGACTTGGCTGCTTTCTAGCTGTGTGAACTCAGTCAAGTGAGGCAGTCCTATAAATCATCACTTTATCACCTGGAAAATGGGGCTAATATCCACCACACAGAGTTGCTGCAAGGATTTAATGAGAAAATGTATGAAAAGCTTTTAAAAGAGTATCTGAAACATTAACACTAAGTGGCAGCTCTTATAACAATATTATTACAAGACTGAATAAAATAAGTGCTACAATGGAGAGGCCCAATGTTGCACCAACATAAGAGTGGTTCTGAGGGAAAAGAACAGAGGGAAAAGGAGGTGGCACTTAGCTGTGTCATTTACTGACAGTGAAAGAGCATTCCAGGCAGAGGGAACAGTATGAGCAAAGGCTCAGAGACGCAGAAGTGCAAAGCATGTGTAGTAAATGATAGAGAGCCAAATGTGACTGTCACAAACTATGTGAAAGGACATGGGAATAGCTGGCTGTTTCAAATTTACTGTGGATCCACCGTTCACATGACAGCTAAAGTGAACCTTTTACACTGTAAATGACTTCATGTCACTCCCTTGCTTTAAAATCCTCCAGGATTTCCAATTGTATTTTAAAATCCAAATCCCTTACCATGTTCCACAAGACTATACATTAGGGGTCCACAAAGTACAGCCTACGGGCCACATCAGCACCTCTTCTGTTTTTGTAAATAAAGTTTTACTGGGATACAACCACACCAATTGATTTATATATTGTCTAGGGCTGCTTTCACACTAGAGTTGAGTAGCTGAGACAGACCATATGGCCTCCAAAGCCTGATATATTCACTCTCTGGCCCTTGACAGTAAGTGTGCAGAACCCCTGCTTCCATAGGATCTTGCCAACCTCACTTCCTATCTACCCTTCAGTCACTATACTCCGGTCATGAGAGTTTTTTTTCCTGTTCATTCAACAGGCCAAGTTTGTCCCTTCCTCAGGACATTTGTACAACTTGCTCTTCCCTCTGCCTAGACTGCTCTTCTTCCTGATGACTGTTTAACTGGCACCATCTAGTCACGTAGGTAAGACTGAACTCAAATATAACCTCTCAAAGAAACCGTCCCTGGCCTCCTTGTATCAAAAACACCCCCATCCCCAGTCACTATCACAGTACCTTGCCCGATTCCCATCACAGCATTTAATATCATCTGCAGTTATCAGGTTCATTTATGTGTTACTAGCTTATTGTCTGTCTTCTCTCACTAAAGTATAGATGTTATGAGTCGAGGAACCTTTTCTATCTTATTTTGATCACTGTGCTTCTCTAGAGGAGGATTTCTTAACCCTAGCATTACTGACATTCTGGCCTAGATAATTCTCTGTTGGCAGGTGGTGAGGAGCCTGTCCTATGCATTGTAGCATGTTTAGCAGCATCCTTGGCCTCTACTCACTAGATGCCAGCAGCGGCCCCCTCTTCCAGTTGTGACAACCAAAAATGTCTCCAGAAAGTGCCAAATGTCCCTTGGGCGGGGGGCAAAATTCTCCCCAGTTAAGAAGCACTGAGGCTGGGTGAGATGGCTCATGCCTGTAATCCCAATACTTTGGGAGGCTGAGGCGGGCGAATCACTTGAGGCCAGGAGTTTGAGACCAGCCTGGCCAACATGGTGAAACCCCATCTCTACTAAAAATACAAAAATTAGCCAGGTGTGGTGGCGCATGCCTGTAGTCCCAGCTACTTGGGAGGCTGAGGCAGGAGAATTGCTTGAACCTGGGAGGCGGAGGTTGCAACGAGCCGAGATTGCACCACTGCCCTCCAGCCTAAGTGACAGAGCAAGACTCTGTCTCAAAAAAAAAAAAAGAACCACTGAGTTGTAACCTACAGTGCCCGGCACATGGCTGGTGTTCAGTAAATGTTTATTGAATGAATGAATAAAAGGTAATTTGAAATGCTGTGCTAAGAACTTTACAGATATTAGCTCACTGAATCCTTACAACAACCCAAGGAGGTAGGTACTATAACATACATGTTACAGATGAGGAAACCGAGGCTTTAAAAGGTTAAAGAACTTGCCAAAGATCACAGAATTCATCAGTGAAGGGGCAAGAACTCAAAGCCAAGTCTAAGTCTGCATGAATCTTAAACTTTCAGGACTTTGCAGTGCCCTTAAAATTGTACTAGACAAATTTGGGGGGAGGGAAGAGAAGCTTAAAATACAGCCCCTGTTCATGAAGAGGCCAAGAATAATGCCAATAAAACAAGAAGGCAATAAGAAGTAACCTAAGACTATAAGATAATATTATAATTAAGTGACCAACTATGTTACAGGACAGGCACTATTCGGCCAAAGAGCTTTGACAGCTAGTGATGTAGATTAAATTTTGTGTGAGTAGGTATGTTTTTGTCTTTTCTTTTTGCGGGGATGGTAAGCGTAGATATTTTGTTTGGTTTGTTCTTACATTTAATTTTGTTATCCTTAGGACAATGAGGGAAAGTCTTCATCTACAAGCTCTTGAGAAAAGAAAGGAACTGTGTCCTTTCAAAATGTACCATGACCATTATTTGATGAAATTAATTTCTAAATCTAAAAGAAATTAAGAAAGACTGGAGGCTCCTCTGCCTGCCATTTAATTATCCAGATGACCTTGAACAACTCAGAACCCTTCTAAGCCTCTATTTCATCACTTGTAAAATGGAGTTATCATGTTTGGATAAATATGTAAAATGTACTTAGCACAATGCCCAGCACATAGTAAGTGTTCAATAAATGCCAGGTCCTCCCTAAAGTAATAATTAAGGTTATAAGAACATTATTTTTGTGTATTTTATACTATGCACAATAAAAGCACAGAAATTATAAAAGATTTGAATAGTAAAGAGAAATTAAGACAATAACAACAACATTCAAAGTGTGATTTAGGGCTGGCTGGTTTTTAGAAGTCTTAAAAAAGGTGTAATAGAATTTAAAAAAATGGAGGACAGGATCTATAAAGTGTGAAATACTGTTTTCTCTAATGAGTCCTATGTATTCTGTAAGCTTGGTAGCTCTTAATGTCTATGAAGTTTCAGCCAAACACAGAACTCAAATCTACAAAGGCTTTAGCAGCATAGGCTGCTGTATCCATGGAAACAAATGCAGAACTCTTGAGATACAAGGGAGCTTTCAAATTGAATACATTAACTGGTACACATTCAAGACTAAGACCTCACGATCTCGGCTTTGGATTGTTAGGTTAAAAACAGTGCTGATGAGAAAAATGATAATATCTAGTAGTGATTAGGGTTGGGGTAAACCGCATTGTCTCATACATTGCAGGTGGAAGGCAAATTTTTTATCTGACCTGGTGATATTGATCAAAAGCCTTAAATATATACATATCCTTTTGAGCAAGCAATTTCATTTCTAGACATGCATTCTAAAAAATAATCAAACAAGTACACAGTGGTGTATACATTTAAGAATGTTCACATCGTTAACGGTAATAGTAACAGCAAAATCCTCAAATGGTAATGGTAATAGCAAAATCCTAGAAACAATACAAAAGTCCAACAACAGGGATTTGATTAAATAAATCAGGACATATGCAGCCATTAAAGCAATGATGTAAATATATTTACAATGTAAATGTCCATGCTATATTACATTTAAAAATCAGGTTACAAGAGTACCTTCAGTGTTGCCCCTTTTTGTCAAAAATATATATCATGTATAGCAAAAGATCTGGAAAGATATCCCTCAAAGTCTTAACAATGAATTTTTCTTTTGCATATATATTTTCCTTTTCCTGTACTATATATTACATACTTTTTAAAAGGAAAAAATAAAACATTACAGATTCTCCAAAGATTAAAAATTGAAAACAGGCAGAAAAATAAACCAAATTAAAATTTAATCTTAAAATGAGGTCTCTAGTTAGTACTTACCTGATATGCAAGCATGACAGCATTGCAGTGGTGCCACCACCAAATACCCACACGGTAAAAAACACAATCAGAAGCGTGGTGCTGAACATCATTTGCCGTGCATAAGTGGCAGTATCTCGAATGGCCAAGGCAAATGCCATTGCACCACGAAGGCCTACAGGGGAACAGAAAAGGTATTTCTTCAATAACTCATTACCAATGCAAGCTTCATAAATTCAGAGCAAGAAAGCACGTTCTAAAAACTTAGAAGCATGTGAACAAATATGCAGTAAATATTAACATACTTAAATATGTCCAGGCTGTGCATGGTGGCTCACACCTGTAATCCCAGCACTTTGGGAGGCCGAGGTGGGCAGATCACCTGAGGTCAGGAGTTCGAGACCAGCCTGACCAACATGCTGAAACCCCATCTCTACTAAAAATACAAAAATCAGCCAGCCATGATGGCGCACGCCTGTAATCCCAGCTACTTGGGAGGCTGAGGCAGAATTGCTTGAACCAGGGAGGCAGAGGTTACAGTGAGCTGAGATTGTACCACTGCACTCCAACCTGAGTGACAGAGCAAGACTCCATCTCGAAAAAAAAAAAAAAAGTACAAACAGAAATAGAATTTGTGTATGTTACTTACTGACATGCATTGATGTTTCAGTAATTTTTTAAAATTCACTTTTCATTTACAAACAGTAAAATTCACTCTTTTTGGTCTATAGCCACATGAATATTGGCAAATTCATATAGGTGTGTGTGACTACTACTACAATCAAGACACAGAATGGTTTCATCATCCCTCCCCCTGTCAAATTTCTTTGTATTACCCTTTTTTAGTCTAACCTCTTGTCACTCCATCAAACCCCTGGCAACCACTGATGCATTCCCCATCGCTATGACTTTGTCTTTTTGTGAATGTCATATAAAGGGAATCACACAGCAGGTAACCTTTCAAGACTGGCTTCTTGCACTTAGCATAATGCCTCTGAGATTCATCCATGCTGTATGGGTAAATTGTTTGTTCTTTTTAGTGCACAGTAGTATTCCATAGCATGGATGTATCACAGTTTGATTAGCTATTTGACCACTGAGAGACAGACAAGTGGGTTGTTTCCAGGTTTTAGCAATTATGAAAAGAACTGCTATAAACATTCACCTACTGGTTTTTGTTTGAAAATGACTTCATCCTTATCTTTCTCACTTTGTATGACATAATTCTGAACCAAGGATTTGGAATCAGAATATGAAAAATTCCCACAGAAGGGAATGGGACACTATCTATATATACATATATATATATATATATATATATATATACACACACACACACACATATATATATATATATATATATATATATATATATACATTTTCTTTTTCTATTCAAGGATGCAACTTCAATGTTTAAAGGAGTATTACAGGCCAGGCGTGGTGCCTCATGCCTATAATCCTAGCACTTTGAAAGGCCAAGGTGGGTGGATTACTTGAGGTCAGGAGTTTGTGACCAGCCTGGCCAACATGGCAAAACCCCATCTCTACTAAAAATACAAAAATTAGCCAGGCATATTGGTGCATGCCTTGTAATCCCAGCTACTTGGGAGGCTGAGGCGCGAGAATTGCTTGAACCTGGGAGGCAGAGGTTGCAGTGAGCCAAGATCGTGCCACTGCACTACAGCCTGGGAGACAGAGTGAAACAGTGTCTCTAAATAAATAAATAATATAAAAATAAAGGAGTATTATATGACCAGCATAACATCTCAGTGTTACATCAAGCTGGCATACGCATTATGAATGGTTGCTTGAGGTGGGCAAGAGAAGAAAGTTATAACTTACCAGCAAACATCATCATGTGTTGAAAATTTGATCCAATCTTACTTCTTCTACCCAAATTAAGTAAGAGGGACAAGGGGTAAATATTGGCAGCTCTTCCCAAGAAAATAGCAACCTAAAATTATTAATAGGTTAAGGATCATTTCATTTTACTATTAATATTATTTAGACTATACATTCAAGATGGTGAAAGACTATTTTAGGGAACTCAGTTTCTAACACACAGTCTCTTGGTTCCATTGTCTAACATAACACTGTCCAACAGAACTGTCTGCAATGATGGAAATTTTCTATATCTGAACTGTCCAATTTGGTGAGCACCTGAAATGTGGCTAGAGTGACCAAGGAACTGAAAATTTATTTCATTTTAATTACTTCAAATTAAAATAATCACATTTGGCTAGTTGCTACCAAATCAGACAGAGCAAGTGTAACATGCAGGAAATTTACTAGATTAAGAGAAACACGTTTAAAAGCAGTTTCTTTACTATACTTTTAAGATTATTAATAGAATAGGTTAATTCACTTTCATTGTCAGTGTTGGTAGGAAGAAGAGTAATACTGAGAAAACTTCCCCTTCCTTCCTCAGAACAAAGAAAAGGGCAGCTGAATCACCACCTCACAGCACTAAAATGGCTACCAGCCCCACTGTACTCCACTAAGTTTATACTTCCAACTTGCTTCAAAGGGAAAGTTTAATGTGAATTCAGACTGGTTTTAACTAGAAAACCAATTTTAGTATCTTTTTCTCCAGTTTGCTGTCTATGGGACTCCTGCTTTATGATGGCAATTTTTATTTCAGGAGTCACGATACAGTCTCCATCCCATTTCCCGAGAAAAATATAAGGGAAAATCTAAGATTAAAAACAGAACAAGGCCAGACATGGTGGCTCACACTTGTAATCCCAGCACTTTGGGAGACCGGGGCAGGAGGATAGCTTGAGGCCAGGAGTTCAAGACCAGCCTGGCCATCATGGCAAAAACCTGTCTCTATTAAAAATACAAAAATGAGCCGGGTGTGGTGGTGTACACCTGTAATCCCAGCTACTCTGGTGGCTGAGGCACGAGAATTGCTTGAACCCAGGAGATGGAGGCTGCAGTGAGCTGAGATCGTGCCACTGCACTCCAGCCTGGGTGAGAAGAGCGAGACCCTGTCTCAAAACAAACAAGGTGGGGGGAATGGTGTTGGTCTAAGTAACTTTGGAAAACAGAAGAATCTGTAAGACTAAAGACAGAAGGAACTGCACAAAAGCATTCTATGCTCATGACAAAGCTGTTTCCCATGGGAACACTGGTTAACAATTCTGAAACTATTATACACGTATACTGAAACTGAACAATTAGGTAAATGGATGGCAAGTGGTGACAACAAGGTTTCTTACTGTTAGAATGGGAGTTTACAGTTCAGAAAGGGGAGGAGGCCAGAATCATCCATGTGGTAATGAATTAAAGTTGGAGACATCAGTATGAACCCATATTGAGCTTAACAGAGATACAGATGGTTATATGCAGAAATATGTATAGATATATGTGTATATATGAGTTAGTATATATATCTACATATATGGATATATAGATATATACATATCTAACTCCTTGCTCTGTCAGCTGAGAGAGCCTAGAAGCAATCTGTCAGCTGAGACGGCCTAGAAGCAAAGACACCAAGTAACACTAAGCACACCTAGTGCTCAGATTTTGGTTTCTAATACTATTCTCCAATAAAAGGAACCAGGACTTCTTGGAGAAATGGCCAATTCTTGGGCTGAGCCAGAACAGATACAAGATGAGCCTGAAGCATCTTATAGTTCTAGGGAGTAAGGAAGTACTCAAAAAAAAAAAATTAAAAACAATGATGAGGATAAAAATTAAAAACAATGATGAGGATATATCAAAGGCACACAGGAGAGCCTGCCAAAAGAGCTCTCAATGGCCAAGCTGGAACAGTTTCAGCAAGAAAATAAAAAAGTTGTATTATAACTCAAAGTATAAAATAAATATCAGTGAATCCATATTGATATAAATAAATGACTGGGCTGGGTGTGGTGCTTCACGCCTGTAATTCCAGCACTTTGGGAGGCTGAGAGGCGCAGATCACTTGAGGTCAGGAGTTCGAGACCAGAGTGGCCAACATGGCGAAACCCCGCCTCTACTGAAAATATAAAAATTAGCTGGGCGTGGTGGCGCATGCCTGTAATCTCAGATCATGCCTGTAATCTCAGCTACTCAGGAGGATGAGACAGGAAAATCGCCTGGACCCGGGAGGCGGAGGTTGCAGTAGGCTGAGATCACGCCATTGCACTCCAGTCTGGGCAACAAGAGTGAAATTCTGTCTCAAAAAAAAAAAAAATAATAATTAAAAAATGACTGAATAAAACAATAAATGAGGAAGAATAGATAAATCTCCTGTGTGAAAAATTCCAAATAATTTTGCTGATACTCTGTCCTCAAGGAGGTGGAACCTAACTCCCCATTCCTCAATCCTTGCTCACAGCAACTTCCTTCCATGCAGTACAACATGGCGGGGGCGGGGGGGGAGGAATGTGTAACTTTATAATGGATAAATCTGACAAACACTATCTCAACCAAGTGATTAAGACTATCGTCAACATTATTAAGTATATACCCTTCATATAATGTGATGAGAATGGCATTTTACCTCTGTGGTCTTCCTCCCAAAGAACATGTAACTCCAGTCTAATCATGGGGAAAATATCAGACACGTTCCAACTGCAGGACATTCTACAAAACACATGGCTAGTACCCCTCAACACTGTCAAGGGTCACCAAAAACAATGAACACATATGAGAAACTGTCACAGTCAGGCAGAGCCTAAGGGGACATGACAACTAAATGTAATGTGGTATCCTGGATGGGACCCTGGAATAGAAAAAGGACATTAGGGAAAAACTATGGGAATCAGAATAAAGTTCAAACGTTAGTTAGTAATATCAATATTAGTTCATTCACTGTGACAAATGTACCATGCTAATATGTTAATAATAGGGGAAACTGAGTGTGGGGCATATGAGAACTTTCTGTATTATCTTCACAATTTTTCTGTAAACCTAAAACTACTCTAAAATCAAACATTTATTTTAAAAAGTGATTCCCTAAAAAGAAAAGAAAATGTAACCACCAAACATGTGGGCCAATGTGGCAGTGACTGCTAGTTCTCCCCAACATCTGTTCTTGCTTTCTTCCTTGGTAGTTGGCACTCCTCCCTTTCATCTTTATGCAGCCACCCAGATAAAGTATATAACTCCTAGCCTCCCTTGTGAGTAGGTGTAATCAATGATGTTAAGTGGAAGGGACGTGTGCACATTCTGGGTCAAGCCCTTCAAGGCAACGGGCAGACAGGGGTGAGCCACGTTGGATCACAAGAACAACAGCAAGTCCCTAAGGATGTTAGCAACAATATTGCTTCAGTCCCTGATGACCCTATGCAGCAGAACTGCCATACCAGTTCAGATTTTTAGATAAGAAAGAAATTTCTATGTTGTTTAAACCTGGATTAGTTTGAGTCTTTTCACATGAAACCAACCTATGTCCTAACTAACATAGCCAGAAATAGAGCAACTCTCTCCTGTTACGAGGCCATTTTCATGGTAGGATTTTGTATTGAGGAATTTTAATTCCTAACAGACTCAGAAACCTACAGAGAATATTTAGCTTTGTTTCCAGATTAAGTATAGTGGATCGAGCCACTTTACTGCTCCAAATTTTCTCCAAGACTAGCAGGACATTAAGTTACTGATCTCATGGTTATCTTTCAGCTAAGAACTTCTCCTATTAACAGTACTTTATCTTTTTTGCCTAAAGTTCATTCACAGACTAAGGCTCTGCAGAATAGTATTTCAGTAATACTTCGCTTTCTAACAGAGATCCTATCTAGAGTTTTAATTAAAAAAAAAAAAAACTTTCACTAATCTCTTTGGCAGAATCTTCATTCTGATGTGAGGTTTCAAAATATTTCTTTTAAAAATTCCTTATTCAAACATTCCCACTGACCACAATTGCTCCTTCCATATTTTGTGTTCAACTATCCCACTCTGATCATTCCTCCATAGCACTGGGACCTTCAGTCCAAAGATCCCTATATTCTTTCCTTAAACAATGTCTTCTTTCCTCACTTCCCTTCTTATCATCATGTTAATAACACCTTTTAATGTTAAACATTAAATGAAGTGTTTAGATTGCATCAGTCATGTAATAACACTATGATCTCTTGTCCTTCTGTTTTCATTGCACCCACTTGAAAAAACTCCAAACCTGGAAGGAGCCAACTATCTCTTTTTTCCATGCTTACAGTAAGTACTGCTGGACAAAGTCATTCAATGGGACAGATTGGTTCTACTGCTAATTCCTATTTCTCAAACACAATGGATCCCTAGTACTTCTTAGCAGTCCTGTTGAGTTTCTTTGGTCAACTTATTCTCCCACTCTCTACAACAACTATTTCACGAACCTCCACCTTCCTCAAAATCCCTATGATCTGTGTAAGCCATCCCCCAAGATAGTCCCTAACCATCCCTGCCTCTTAGTATTCACACCCTTGTGTAGTCCCCACCCACACTGTACCAGGTTGGTCTGTATAACCAATAGAATATTATGGAAGTGACGCTGGTATGTCTCTTCAAAGATTAGGTTACAAAAGGCACTTTGGCTTTCATTTTAGGGCTCTCTCAGCTCACTCAGTTTGGGGGAAGAAGCCATGTTGTAAGCTGCCCTATGGAGATATCCACGTGAAGAATAGAAGCCTCTTGCTGACAGTGATGTGGGTTGAGTGAGCTTGCAGTGGATTCCCTGGCCCTAGTCAAGTCTTGAGAAGGTGCAGTCCCAGCCAAGAGCACAACTGCAACCTCTTAAGAGATCCTGGAGCCAGAATCACTCAGATGAGCTGCTCCAGGATTCCTGACCCTCAGAAACTGTGTGAGATAATAACTGTCTGTTGTTTTAAGCTGCTAAATTTAAGGTAATTTGTTACACAATAGATAACTCCCTATCTTACTCTCAGCAGATGATCTCACCTCCTACTTAACAGATAAACATAGAAGCCATCAGAGAGGATGGCTCCATCTTACAAATGTGCCTTCATTTCTACATACCCTATCCTCTCCTGTAGTCATGGTGGAGTTGTCTCTCCTTCCAGTGAAGGCAAAATTTCTCTCTACATGCTTTGGATTTCATTCCTGCCTTCTCAAGAGGCTTTCACTATTGCCTCCTCTCTTTCATATACTCAGTTTCTTCCTTCCATCTGTTTTTTGGTTTTTTGGTTTTTTTTTTTTTGAGACAGGGTCTCCCTTTGTCACCCAGTCTGGACTGCAGTGACCCAATCACAGCTCACTGCAGCCTCAAACTCCTGGGCTCAAGGGATCCTTCCACCTTACCCTCCCAAGTAGCTTAGACTACAGGCATGAACCACCATACCTGGCTAGTTTTTAAAATTTTGTTTGTAAAGATGGGGTCTTGCTACATTGCCCAGGTTGGGGTTTTTTTTTATAAGACTCTCTGTATATATGTGAGAGAAAGAGAGAGGGAGAGAGAGGGGTTGGGGGAGGGAGAGAAAGAGAAAGAAAGTGGCCTCATTCAACGTTTCCTTATCTTTCGCCTTCTGCCCTGTGGCATAGACTGCTAACTGCTCCCCAGTATCCAACCTCTCCTTCCCTGTAGTAATAAAGGGAAAACACTTATCTTTTGGGGTTGGCAGAACAGTGGGACACTTGTCTGTCATTTTAATCTGTCAACATTATTTGTGCAATAACCACAAATTGAAATAGAATATAATAAAATAAATAGACTAGAAAAAAGAGCTGGAATCCTTATTTGTTTTACTCAGAGGAAAACTGTATATATTTAAATGTATTCTTATGAACCACATACTCAAAACCCACATGAAAATCTCAATTAAAAATATTTTCAAAATAAAACACATAATAAAGGATACAAATGCTCCTACTACAAATGTTGGGTTAAAGACATGGTTCTGGAAGGTGAACAGTGTCAGCCCCATGTAGGAGAAGATGAAATTCTCTGCCAAGAAATTGAGAAGCTCAAACAACTGGAACGAAATTGTAAAAGATTAGTCCAGCAAATAAAGTTACATAATTTGAAAGCATGAGTATTACTAAGATATTAAAACAGACACTCATATATATAAACTTCATGCATACACACAAAATATGTGGTTCAGAAGGGAGCAAATGTGGAGACGACATTTCTAGTCCTGCAGAAAAAGCCAGAAACGTTGCCCCCTCATTTCCCCTAACAGCTTCCCTTCTTCAAAGCCCCATCTTCAATTATTCCTCTCCTCTTCCTCCAAACTGTCAGTTTTTTTTTAATGTTCCTGTGTCCCTGCTACTGCCTTAGTCAAACTTCCATCACTTCCTGCCCATAATGATGAGAAAGGACCTCTAACCATCCCTCATCCTCCAGCTCCCCCAAACCAATGAATCTCTAAAACTGATAGTTTCAAGATACTTTCCTCTTGCAAGCTATAAAATTCATTTCAACTTTCTGATCCTAGCATAGAGTGCTTTGTGAGAACTCTCGTACTCCCGGCTTGCCCTGTGACTTCACTTTTTGCGTGGGTCTTCCTCTCGTATAGGGAGTAAGCGTCCTACAGATAGGGGCTTCCACATTGTGGAAGAGATCGATCTGTAGGATAGCAGAACTATCTGTGGGGAGAACTAAACCCTGCTGCCCGCCTGCCCCATCCCATTCACATCATAGCCTTGGCAACGGTATATGATACTTGCTGAATGAAGTTAAGGCCCTTCATAATCTCGTGTCCCTCTGGCCACCAGAGTTATCTACAATGGCTTGTTACTATGAGCCCTCTGACACATAACAGAATAGTGGTTAAGAACATGGGCTTAAGAATGAAAATGCCTAGGCTTGAGCCCTGTCTTCCCTTTTGCTGGCTCTGTGGCTTTGGGCAAGTTAGTTAATCTCTTTAAACCAGGGTTGCCTTATTACCCAAAAATGAGAATAAAAATTAAAATAAGTAAGCATATATTTATTTTTCTTTAAATGATTTAATATGCTATTATTACTACTTATTTATACTAATGATAACAGCTATACCTTTTTCAGTTTTTACCGTGTGTCCGATACTATACTAAGGACTTCATATGCATTATCTCGTTTTAATCCCACAAAAACTCAGTGAGGTAGGTATTATTATTATCTCCATTTTGAAAGATGGCAAAACTGAAGCACAGAGAAGTTATGGAACTTCCTCCTGGTCACACAGCCAGCAAGTAGTAGAACCAGGATTTAAAACAATACAGTGACTCCAGAGTCCCAGCTTTACTTTGCAACATAGGGATCGGCAAACTTTCCCATGAATGGCCAGAGAGTAAACATGAGAGGATTTGCAGGCCAAGAAGTCTCTGTCACTACTTCACTCTGCCAGTGAAGCACAAAAGCAGCCATAGACTATATATTTTTAAAAATGGGTGTGGCTGTGTGCCAAGAAAATTTTATTGGTGGACATGGAAATGTGAATTTCATATAACTGTCATGGGTCACAACATATTCTTCTTTTGATCTTTTGCCAACCAATTAAAAATGGATGGAAAGAAAACCATTCTTAGCTCACTGGCAAGGGCCGGATGTGGCCAGAGGGCTGGAGTCCGCCACCCTCTGCTCTACACTTTACTGCCTTCTTTTTATTCCTGCCTTTATCTGTACTGCCTCCCCTAGGCCTTCCTAAATCTTCCCCATCCTTCTAAGGGTACTGTTTCTTCTAGGATAGCTTTCCAGATCCTCAAGCCTCAAACCATTTCCCCTACTTCTCTGATGTCTTCTATGACATATAATTTGAAGTACATAATCTAGGATTCCTATTCCTCATATTTCTTAAATGTACATAAGCTTCATATCATATCACCAACAACACCAGAAGCTCTTACCCTGTTCTAGTTTTTTGTTGTTTGTTTGTTCTTGAGACAGAGTCTCGCTCTGTCATCCAGGCTGGAGTGCAGTGGCAAGATCTCGGCTCACTGCAACCTCCGCCTTCCGGGTTCAAGCGATTCTCCTACCTCAGCCTCCTGAGTAGCTGGGACTACAGGCGCAAGCCACTACATCCGGCTAATTTTTGTATTTTTAGTAGAGACGGGGTTTCACCACGTTGGCCAGGCTGGTCTCGAACTTCTGACCTCGGGTGATCCGCCCGCTTTGGCCTCCCAAAATGCTGGGATTACAGGCGTGAGCCACAGCGCCCGGCCTGTTCTTGTTTTTTATTCCCTTCCCACGACCTGGAAAAATGCTGACTCCCCTCCCCCACCGCCCCCTGCCAGCTGATTTTCTTCTCTTTACTTATTGCACTGAATTAATTTGTAAAAAGGATTTGTAGCCCTAATGTATACACTTGGGGGAAAAAGCCTAATCTCTTTTGAGGGGCAGGGGAAAAGCATAGGTCATAAACTTGATTTGTGGCTCTAGCCGGAAGAAGAAATACTGTTGCTCCTGCTTTTAGCACCACTCCTTTTCAGGCGAATCCCACAACCTTCTTGTCATTTGGCAAAATTTAAACCTTCTGTTTCTCACTATAGCCATAATCAAGTATGCACCTATTTCTATTCCAGACATTACACTTTTTTCATGTATTTGTCCCACATACCTCCTAAGACTGGAAAAATTGTATTCCTATCTCCTTTATAATTCCCTTCAGATACCCTGCACAACTGATCATTCAGTACCAAATAAAACCAGACCACTGACTAGTCCCCTGACATTCCTGGAAACATAGTAGCTTTGCAGCACCTGAGCGGACTGAAGGAAGTTGATCTTCTCTTAGTAGGTCTAATCAGATCAGAAGCTAATCTTATCTATGTCATGTCTTAGAAGGTCTAGTAATATCAGAAGTTAATCTTCTTTATGTCATCTCTTAGTAGGTCTGGTCAGATCAGAAGTTAACCTTATCTATGTCACACAGCAGTAGTTCAAGTAAAACCAGAGTGAGCTTCCAAAACATCCCCCTTAAAAGCCATTAAATTGGGAAAACACTGAGAGAAAGGGAAGCTACTTCACTGGTTATTGAAGCCACAATAGTAACAGTCTCTGGCTATTCTGCTGATCTATTTCCACCCTAAATGCTGTCATTCTTCATTTTGCCAATCCCACCTACTTTTAGAGTCAAAGGAAGAGGAGCTAAAATGAGTAGATAGCATCTTGAACAGATCAAAGACTATTTTTTTTTTTTTTAGTAAAAAAGACTTCTATTTTGCTGAAAGAAGGAAAAGCCTATTCACAAACTATAAAGTTCCTCTTACCTGTTTAGTTCTATGCTGAGACTCCGTGGACAAATTATTATACGTATAATGTGCTTGTGTGATGCCACAAAACAATACTGCAACCACACCTATAAAGACAACAAATTCCAAGTTCACATAAAAGGATGGTTCCCACCTTTTATACTGAGGTTCTTTCTTCACAGTAGATTATAGGCTTTGTCTGGAAATTCTCATTTGTGACTTACTTTGTTAAGAGGAACCACTGCCACTGAAAATTTTTTTTTATGTTCTAAAGCAAGAACCTAAATCCCAACCACAATAAGTATGTTCAAATACTAACGGAGCTGATCCACTTGGAGCAAAATTGACTGGCAAAGTCACTCCTTTTAAGGGTTGACAATCAAAGGGAGCAAGTCACCTACCTGTGAAGCCCCATGCTTCAGCCAAGAGGAAGGTACTCCAGGACATCAAGAAGAACAGGCCTGTCTCCAACAACTGGAACTCCCGTAATTTGGTGAACTTTGTCACGTAAGACTGTTAAGGCTAGTAATGAGATCTTGTAACACAAAAGTGTGACTAGAAAAAATAACAGTTTAAGCAAGGCAACCATGAAAGAAAGGTTCTCTAGCTTCTCTAACACAGAAATCTCAGAATAAGGTACCACCAGAATAGGGAGACTTTTAAAATGAGCATCTTACTGAGGAGTCAGCTGCCTTCCCTTCAGTGAGGAAGCTTTATGGCTTAGCCACTCCAATTGTTTCACGGGTATCACACACCTTGCCAGAAACCATGCAGTAAAGGATAGATAGAGATGGGAGTAACAGATCAGATCTATAACATGCCACCTCTATTAATCTGAGACCCAAAGCTAGACAGCTTCCATAATTGTAGCAATTTACATTTATAAAAATACATAATTTCCAAGAGATTTTACACGAATTTGATCCTCTACCACTTCTATGATATAGAGCATTCATTCCATGATGAAGAAATTGAGGCACTTCACTGCTTTATACTAGTTTAACAAGTATTTGTTAGCTGACAGTGGAAGGGCCTGTGCCAAGTTACGACCAATCTCAGGCTAGAATCTAGAGTCATTTCTACAACTAGGCACTACAACAAAATGATTAACAAGATATACTCTCTACCCTCAAGGAACTTGTAATGGGGAAGAGATACTATCACTCTTGGCATCACCTTCAGAACTCTTTTTACTGCTGCTTTATGCCTCAGTTCACTTATAAAAAGCCATAAAAGAAGCCTCTTCCAGCACAAGGCTGAAGTATACCAAACTAAGAAGTCCTTGACAAAGAATAACGTATCTGTTTTATACAAGTATCATAGAAGTTTTAGAGCTGGAAACTTTTTTGTTTTGTTTTGTTTTTTTGAGACGGAGTCTCGCACTGTCGCCCAGGCTGGAGTGCAGTGGCACCATCTCGGCTCACTGCAAGCTCCGCCTCCTGGGTTCACGCCATTCTCCCGCTTCAGCTTCCCGAGTAGCTGGGACTACAGGCGCCCACCACCATGCCCGGCTAATTTTTTGAATTTTTAGTAGAGATGGGGTTTCACCGTGTTGGCCAGGATGGTCTCAATCTCCCGACCTTGTGATCCGCCCGCCGCGGCCTCCCAAAGTGCTAGGATTACAGGCACGAGCCACTGCACCAGGCCAGAGCTGGAAACTCTTTAGACATCATCTAGTCCCACTCCTCTTTCCTACTGTCCCCACCCTCCAATTTCCTACACTGAGATCCAAAGAGGTGAAGTGTCAAAGCTTCTAGCATGTTTGTGTCTGCCACTATATCGAAAGCACCAGGGAGGCAGAGGTCATGTTTGTCTTCTTTAGCTTTGATACACAGAGCACAGCACATGTAGCAGGTGATCCAGACATGCCTTCTGGCTTTTTGTTTTGGGTGGGGGGTTTAAAACATGTTTTTAGGCCGGGCACGGTGGCTCATGCCTGTAATCCCAGCACTTTGGGAGGCCGAGGTGGGTGGATCACTTGACGTCAGGAGTTCGAGATCAGCGTGGCCGACATGATGAAACCCCATCTCTACTAAAAATATAAAAAAACTTGCTGGGTGTGGTGTTGCGCACCTGTAATCCCAGCTACTTGGGAGGCTGAGGCGGGGGAATCGCTTGAACTCGGGAGGCGGAGGTTGCAGTGAGCCGAGATCGTGCCATTGCACTCCAGCCTGGGCGAAAGAGTGAGACTCCGTCTCAAAAAAACAAATAAATAAATAAAAATAAAATTGTTTTTATAGATTCAGGATGCACAAGTGCAGTTTTATGACATGGATATATTGCATGGTGGTGAAGTCCAGGATAAAATGGCCTTTGCATGAACACAAGAATAACTTGACTAAGTGGTAGTACCAGGACTACAACTCAGGTCCTTTGGGCTTCCCGTCCAGGGCTCTAGAGCACAAAGTTTAAAATCGGGAGAGCTGAGATGAACTCTTACATATCCTAACCAAGGAAACACATTTTGTTCATTCGGCATCACTGTTGTACATTTCCTATTTGTCCTATTAAACAAAGAGCAAGAGACTGCCAGGCTGACCAGCAACACAGAACACCCAGAGGCTCTTTGGAATATGTCTACCTTTACAGCTATTTAATCTACAACTATAACATTCACCCTCAGAGAGATATCATCTCTAATTATACACTTGCAGTGAAAGTTTTAGGGCACCAAACCCTATGCAGAACAATACAGTTCTTTTATTTATTTATTGGCAAAGACTGTTGCTTAATGTTTTCAAACCAAGTACTTAGTTATAAGATTAATAATTCTAACATAATTCTAATCATAGAACTAGGAAAAACAACGGAATACAGCATTCAACTACTATATTATGTTAACAAAAAAAGATAAATATAACAAAAGGATATTAAAGCTGTCACCACTCCAGTAGCAGCACCCATCGCAAAAGATCCACTGAAGATTCCAAGGAAGATCCCAATAGACTTGAACATCGCTGTGACATCAAAGGTGTGACTGTTGTCTCCAGCTGGCTGGTATGCCACTATTGAGCTACAGAAGAGAGACTGCTTTTACTTCTGAAAACAACCTTTACTTTTAAAAAAACATTATGTAGTATAGAGCTTGAAAGATGAAATTAGAGGGAGAAGAAAAAAAAGCTTTCGATTGGAATTGCCAAAATAAGGACAAAATTACCCAAAAATCCTGCAATGTATCTGGCTAGCAAGAAAACTTGGCTTTCCCTTAAATGTTAATTTCGGGGAGGGGGGTAGAACATTGTAAAATCCTCTATATGAAAATTGCACCAAGCTTTTTCCCCCATCCCCAAGATACTGTGCAGTATTATTCTTTTGTGATTCTGTTTCAGAATTACTAGTACTGAGTGTCCGAAAGCCTTAACATACTAATGTGAACTAATGAAAAATCCCACTTGTTTCCAGTAGAGGCATAAGAACATAAAGAACATTATTCAATACTCAACCCAGTCACATTTTGTTTTTCCTATGAGAAAAAAAAGGTAACTGAAGGACCCTTCCAACTTTTAGAATTCTAGAATGGGCCAAATGCCTAATATCTATTCATTCACTGAAATGGACTATTATAGGAAAAAGCACTCGAAAGACCTCCCAAGGAATTAGAATCCACTCAACAGTACTTTCAGCATAACCAGCTGGATCTTCCACCTCAAACTTCTGAAAGAAAGTCACTCTATACCAGGCCAAGACAGGCAATTATAGGAGATGCTCTCCATCTTGAACTCACAGTCCAAACCTGGTCTGAAAAAGCTTCTTTTATAACAGTTACCACCCCAGGAAATAGAAATGCCTGAGAAAACTGCTGTTGCCAGCAGGTCTTTGGCAACGGTGCTTACCGTTACTAAATCAGTTCTCATCTCAGTTAATTGAGAGACCAGCATTATAAAAAGTCCAGACTCAACAACATCATACAAATCATGTCAAAGAAAAGAAGGAAAAACACATTCCTAAAAATATAATGAATTCTCCCTGTGGTTGCTGCAATGTTTTTTTCTGATTCAAGGCTGAAAAATGTTTGCTATACCATGTACAAGTTCTTCTCATATCTCCCAGGTTAAAAAAAAATCTAAGATCAAACTAAAATCTCCTAATTTGTACTTATTTTATTGAAATATAGCACTAATATTAATTTCTGATAATGGGATCCAGAAATTTCTGAGACTCACTCTAAATGGAAAATGCTAAACATTTACGTTTAAATGTGCAAAGTAACCAGATCATTTTGGAACAGCAGATTTGATATCATTTTGATAAATATGAAATGGCCTTTAACATCATGCTACCTTACCTACATATATATAAAGGGTCCCACTACCATAAATGAGATCTGATTTCATTATAACATGAAAATACAGTAACTGGCTGGAGAAAAGAAAAAAATTGCTATACAATCTTCTTTTTCTTTGGTGGTATTTTTCAAAATGCTCTCTGGAACAAAATATCTATGCCATGCCTCCTGAGGTTGCTTTCCCTGGATTAGTTCATGTAAATTCAAGATTCACACTAATCATTATTTCATTCTTTAATCATTAAAATGTATAAGGACACATGGGAAACATGATGGGCTGAGAACAGATGACAGGCTCGTTTTGTTCTTTCTTAGGCAGACACTAGCCTCTGGATTGAAATCTTAACTCATCTTTTCTGTATCAATTGATATTTTATCTTGAGGCAGTAACATTTTTTATGAATACTTTTTTTTAAACCCTGAAAGTAATAAAATGTACAGTTTAGATGGAAAAATCTTCCCATCATTCCACTACCCTGATAGATCGATTTTATTTTCCTTCTGTATTCCCTTCCCCTCTTTGTGTTACATGCATGCTAATTCTTATTTAGCTGTAATCACAGTGAATGTGTGGTTTTGAATTATGCTTTTTTAACTGACAATGACATAAAAATATTCATAGTCTTGGCCGGACGCAGTGGCTCATGCCTGTAATCCCAGCACTTTGGGAGGCCGAGGCAGGCGGATCACCTGAGATGGGGAGTTCGAGACCAGCCTGACCAACAAGGAGAAACCCCGTCTCTACTAGAAATAAAAATACAAAATTAGCCAGGCGTGGTGGTGCATGCCTGTAATCCCAGCTACTTGGGAGGCTAAGGCAGGAGAACCTCATGAACCCGGGAGGTGGAGGTTGCAGTGAGCTGACATCATGCCATTGCACTCCAGCCTGGGCAGTAAGAACAAAATTCCGTCTCAAGAAAAAAAAATTCATAGTCTTTATAACTACAGTTTTTAAGACTTCACAATGGTCCAAATGGATACGGCACAATTTATTCAACCATTTCCTCATTGTTAGACATTTAAAAGTTGCTTCTACTATTTTTGCTACTATAAATAACTGAAAGAACATCTTCTTGCTTTTTATATATTTTAGACTATTCCTTGCACTATATTTCTAAAAATAGACTATTACTATACCTATGGCTCATTTTACATGTTGCTCCACTGCCTTCCAAAAGGTCTCCATTACACTTTTGGAGGGAAATATGATAATATCTCCCAATTTTTTTAATGATCATACCATTGACCTAGCAATTCTACTCCTAAAAAATACCCTACAGAAATATTTACAAGGATTCACAAAGATTTACACATAAATATGCTCACTGCCATGCTAGTCATAATAATACAATATTAGAAAATACCAAATATTAATCAATCAATAGGGGATTGGAGAGGTAAATTTGTAATGCATCCACCCAATGTGATAATAGAGGTATTAATATAGTATAATATCCAAGTAAAAAAGCTACAGAAAAGTATACATACTACTATGCCTTTATTGTTTATAAAGATTATTAACATATTTATATGTATACTACTATCTTAATGGAAAAAGTCTGGATTAAAATCCTAACAGTGGTTATTTCTGAGCTGAAATTTCAGGAATTTTCTACTTTCTGAGTCAAATGCTTTAAATTTTTGCCACAAACATATTTTAACATTATCATAAATAGTGATAAAAGGTAATACCAATTTCAATGTTAACAATGTATGAGTGGTCTAGTTTTACTACACCAGGGTTTCTCAACCACAGCATTATTCATATTTGTGGCCAGGTATTTATTTGTTGGCTGTGATGGGGGTGGGGTGAGGGGAATGCTGTCCTGTGCATTGAAAACTTCTACCCACTAGGCCATGTCAATAGGAACTCCCTCCCATTGATGACAGCCAAAATGCCCCCAGACACTGTCAAATATCTCCTGTGTGTGTGTGGTGAGGGGGTGGCAAATTGCCCCTGGCTAAGAATGACTGTACTATGTCATTATCATTAACAATTCTGGCTGAGCACAGTGGCTCCTGCCTATCATCCCAGCACTTTGGGAGGCCGAGGCGGACGGATTACCTGAGGTTGGGAGTTTGAGACCAGCCTGGCCAACACGGTGAAACCCCACCTCTACTAAAAATACAAAAATTAGCTGGGCATGGTGGTGTGCACCTGTAATCCCAGCTACTCGGGAGGCTAAGGCAGGAGAATCGCTTGAACCTGGGAGGTGGAGGTAGCAGTGAGCCAAGACCGCGCCATTGTACTCCAGCCTGGGTGACACGAGCAAAACTCTGTCTCAAAAAAAAAAGTTATGTCGTTAATTGAATAGGTAGAAATGGCTACTGATCCTAGCATGTATCTCTGGTAATTAGTGAAGTTAAACAGTTTATCACGTTTGTTGCCTCTCTGTACATCTTCTTTCATAAAAATATAAATGACTGTAAACAACATATTTTAAACTAATGTGAATTTAGGTCCCCAGGCTAATCACGGTAATCCATTCAGTGGAATACTATGCAACGTATACTTTATCTCTAACTACATATACCGTATCTAACATAATATATCAATATACATATAGATCTACCTCATGCAGCCATGTATGAGGGAGTCAATTTCACTTCACCCTCACTGGATTAAAAGCATTATTTTAAAAAATAAAATAAAATAAAATAAAAGAACTGCTACTCCAATAGGTTAAAAAAAAAAAAAAACACAAAAAACAGTGCTTCAGGAAGAATAGCTAATGGATGCTGTGCTTAATACCTAGGTGATGGGTTGATCTGTGCAGTAAACCACCATGGCACATATTTACCTATGTAACAAACCTGCACATCCTGCACATGTACCCTTGAACTTAAAATAAAAGTTGGGAAAAAAAAACCCAGACAGAAACAAAAACAACCTCCAACATAAATTTCAAGATGAGTTGCCTTAACCTGTTAACTGCCAAACAGAACTTCAAAAAGGGGTTCCCTCCTCTTTGATGCAAAGCTGCTTACACAGAATGCAGACAGTAGATAATCCTCAAACTAAGAAAATTCAACACAAAGTAGACTATCTGCATCTAACCCACTTCAAAACACATAAAAGGTAAATGAAGAATGATGAGCATGATACCACTGATCATTCCAGCTAGTAAACTCCCACAGCGAGCACACAACTGCTTTCCCTTCAGCTTTTGGGCAGTAACTCATTTTTTCAACTCTATTAAGACACAGAGCTAACAATTTCTCTGTTATGTTCCTCTCAAGATACAGTCCTTCTCCACCAGAATCCCACTGAGGTTGTAATGAGTTAACGTATTATCTCTTACAAATTTAAAATGGCACTAGCTCGCTATCATCCTTAGGTGAAATGAGAAAAGACTCACTCAAATTGTTTCCTATAAGGCTTCATTCTCTCACAGAAAACCCTGTTTGAGAAAGGCTGCAAGAGAAGAAGTATGGCCCTTTGTGAGAAATGCTATGGAAAGGGCTCTCTTTTTTTTTTTTTTGAGACAGTCTCGCTCCGTTGCTCAGGCTGGAGGGCAGTGCCGAGATCTCAGGTCACCGCAACTTCCGCCTCCTGGGTTCAAGAAATTCTCCTGCCTCAGCCTCCCAGGTAGCAGGGATTACAGGCGTGTGCCACCACGCCTGACTAATTTTTGTATTTTTAGTAGAGACAGGGTTTTGCCATGTTGGCCAGGCTGGTCTCGAACTCCTGACCTCAGGTGATCCGCCCGCCTTGGCCTCCCAAAGTGCTGGGATCACAGGCATGAGCCACTGCGCCCAGCCGGCTCTCTCTTTTTAGCATTTATTCTTCACCAACACTGGTATGTACACCCCCAAGCTTAAAATCTTTCAATGAGGTTTTGACCCCTTTCACACTAATCAACTATTCCTAACGTTGCAGGAAATAGACTATTTATAACTCCAAGCTCAAAATCTTTCAATGAGGGTTTTTATCTTTTCCTCTAACGCTAATCAACTGTTCCTAAAGATGCAGGAAACAGGCAATTTTATTAATAGGAAAAACTAAGGCACAGGGCACATCAGTTTAAGATAAGACCAGAACAGAGATTTTCTAACTCTTAATCCATTAGGCCATTAGGGCAATGATAAGACAACAGTTACTAGTAAGATGACTGAACAGTAGAATAGTTGTCTAGGATAGGGAATCGATGCTAAAAGTGACTGCCTGTACCTACTCTCTTTACTTTGTAGTGCTGGTAATCGCTCATGTACCTATGTACTGGGAGCTTCAACAATCTTTGTTGCTTCATTTTTTATAACATTTTTTATAACCATACTATCCATTTCTCCCTTACTTCAAATAATATAAAACTCTTATTCTACACCTATCATCATTGAAGGTGCTAAAGTTCAGTATCAATATGAGTTACAGCCTTTAGGTTTTATTTCTCAAGTTAAATTTATATTAGTTGCAGACAGCTGCAAAAAAAATCTGGCAATAAATATGGTGGGGAGGGGGTAATATTTACATACATTGCATTCACAAAAAAGGATATGGCCTTTTGTATATCTTCATATACAACATTTAAGGGATTAATGTTACATCTCAGAAATAATAATTTCCAACTTTGCAGAAGACAATCAGGCTATGCAAAACAGAGCCAGTGATGTTTTATTCTTTCATAACTAACAAAGTGGAAATTAAGGAGAGAAATAAAAATAAAGAGAAAATGTGAAGGGCTCTTACTTCTCTCTCATAGAAAGTTCTGGTATGAAGTAAGGGCAACTGCCTATAGAGTTAGATATTTGCCTAATAAGAGTAGGTAGGCAGGGGCCAGGCATGGTGGCTCACGCCTGTAATTCTAGCACTTGCGGAGGCTGAGGCAGGTGGATCACCTAAGGTCAGGAGTTCGAAACCAGCCTGGCCAACACAGTGAAACCCCGTCTTTACTAAATATACAAAAATAAGCCAGGTGTGGTGGCACATGCCCGTAGTCCCAGCTACTCGGGAGGCTGAGGCAGGAGAATTGCTTGAACTTGGGAGGTGGAGGTTGCAGTGAGCCTATATTGCGCCACTGCACTCCAGCCTGGGTGACAGAGCAAAGCTCTGTCTCAAAAAAAAAAAAAAAAAAAAAAAGAGTAGGGAGGCAGGATTGAATTCCTCAGAGGTTCAGACTCATTCTTCAACCTGCAAACACCTTATAGTAACATGTATAGTACTTTCTATAATTAGATAAAAAATATTGCTCATTCAAAATTGTCTGCAATTAAATTGTTATAAGTAATACATAACTACATATCTATAATATATATTAACACTTCTAGAGATTAAAAATGTTTTGAAATGATTATGTCAAATAAGAGAAACACAAATTAAGCTACGAGATATTTCTCAATTATCAAGTTAGCAAAAATATAAAGGTTTGACAAATATTCTGCTGGCGAAACTGTGAGGAAACAGACCAATAATTTAATGGTGAAAGTGCGAAGTGCTACAATTCCTTTGATGAGCAATTTAACAATGTCGAACAAAATTACAAATGGATTTTACCCTTTAACCTACCTACCAATCTCACTTTGGGACATTCAGCCTACCAATATACCTAAACATGTATAAAACAAGGTAAGTTCAAGGTTAATCACTGCAGCACCTTTTGGGACAGCAAAGGATTAAAAACCCTTCAAATGTCCTGCAATAGGAGACTGAGCAAATAAACAATAATGCAGTTCACACAGAGAATACTATATAGCTGCAAAGAATGAGAATATTCACTCTTTTGACATGCAAAGTTCTCCAGAAGATAGACGGTATGTGACTTTAAAAATAAGAAATGAGAGGCAAATAAGACTATTTATTCACAGTTGTGCCTGCATTTGAATAAAGAAATACTAAGATAGGTAAAAGACTAATAAAAATGGTTATCTAGGCCGGGCGTGGTGGCTCACGCCTGTAATCTCAGCACTTTGGGAGGCCGAGGCGGGCAGATCACCTGAGGTCGGGAGTTTGAGACCAACCTGGCCAACATGGTGAAACCCCGTCTCTACTAAAAATACAAAAATTAGCCGGGCGTGGTGGTAGGAGCCTGTAATCCCAGCTACTCAGGAGGCTGAGGCAGAAGAATCACTTGAACCCAGGAGGCGGAGGTTGCAGTGAGCCAAGACCGTGCCATTGCACTCCAGCCTGGGGGACAGGAGCAAGACTTCGTCTCAAAAAAAAAAAAAAAAGTTATCTACAAGGAACTAGGGGGACAGGTGGATGAGGACAGATGTAAGAGTGTGAATTTTCTGTGTGTAACTTTTTACATGACTTTAATTTATGAGCCACGTGAATATATTATGTATTCAGAAAAAATTAAGGCCAGGCACAGTGGCTCACGCCTGTAATCCCAGCACTTTGGGAAATCGAGGTAGGTGGATCACCCGAGGTCAGGAGAAGACCAGCCTGGGCAACATGGTGAAAACCCATCTCTACTAAAATACAAAAATTAGCCGGGCATGGTGGCGGGTGCCTATAATCCCAGCTACTCGGGAGGCTGAGTCAGGAGAATCACTTGAACCTAGGAGGCAGAGGTTGCATTGAGCCGAGACCACGCCACTGCACTCCAGCCTGTGTGATAGAGTGAGACTCTTATCTCCAAAAAAAAAAAAGAAAAAGAAAGAAAATATTAAATCTAATTTAAAAAATTAAATGCTCATGTTGTAATGTTAAAACCGAATACAAAATTATATAGACACTACAATCACAACTATGTAACAATATCATACATAGAAAAAGGAAATGTTCTAGAATGTTTACAGTAATTGTCTTTAGGTGGTGGCAGTACATATTTTTCTCTTCCCTGTATTTTCCAATTTATCTATAAAATATGGATTTCTTCAAGAGGGAAAAAAATGCCTCATTCTTCCAAATGTTTCCATTCATAATGTACTTTATTCAATAAGTGACTTTCAGTTCCTAGTACCCTCACACTTAATATTCAGAATATAATAAGAAAACAAACACTTACGAGGACAGCACTATGGCAACAGCATCATTGAGGACACTTTCACCAAAAAGAAGTGCATAGAGTTCAACATCAACTTGAAGCTCGTGGAATATAGCAAGAACAGTCACTAGTAAGTAAAAAGAGTCAGAGGAATACTTAGACATTACAAATATAACATATTCTCCTCAGTAGATGACTCTGAGAGTTATTTAGAAATTCATTTCCTCCTAGAATTCAATCCTAATAAACATTCTCTTACCATATTAAAGACCCTGTAATTTTATAAATATTTTTCTTTTCTAATTGTGTACCTGCACAAACTTCTCCTCTCTCTCTTAAAAATGGCTGAAAGTAACCCTGAAGAACTGAGTTGGCCTACATTCTTCACGCAGATGTTAGTAATCGTGTCTTGTACATTTCTTTCCCACAAAGAATATATTCAGAATTTCTTATAGACCATGTAGTCATTAATCTTCAATGAAGAAGAATATTATGAAAAGAATCTAATGTTGCAAACTTTGTTTCTTTGGGCCTTACAACTCATTTGTACTTGACTTACAAATTGCAAGCACAAAGAAAGACAGTAGGAAATGAAAACATAGGTTTAGTTTTTGGTTGGGGTAAAATTTATGACCAGAATTACAGCTGCTGGATTTGTCTTAATAAGAAGCCAACTATGAGAATATTCCAGCTTAAGAAGAAAAACAATAATCCTCCTTTTAGGAAAGCAATTATATGAGAAATCTTAGAAAATCAGATGAGATTGAAGTTTATATTATAACTTTAATTACTAAGTCACATAGCTCAGTTACTAAAGAAACCCAAGCGGACATGAAAAATTAATATAACCAGAGGTGAGCCTTTTGTTTTTTTGTTGTTGTTTTTTTTTTTTTTTTTTTTTTGAGATGGAGTCTTGCTCTGTCGCCCAGACTGGAGTGCAGTGGCGCAATCTTGGCTCACTGCAAGCCCCGCCTCCCGGGTTCACGCCATTCTCCTGCCTCAGCCTCCCGAGTAGCTGGGACTACAGGCGCCCACCAGAACACCTGGCTAATTTTTTTTGTATTTTTAGTAGAGACAGGGTTTTACCGTGTTTGTCAGGATGGTCTCAATCTCCTGACCTCGTGATCCACCTGTCTCAGCCTCCCAAAGGGCTGGGATTACAAGCGTGAGCCACCAGACCCAGCTGAGAGAGCCTTTTCAAATGCCAATCATAAAAACAAGAAACTTGCATTTTATTTATTTAATTTTTTTTAAGAGACAGGGTCTTGCTTTGTCACTCAGGCTGGAGTACAGTGGCACAATCACAGTTCACTGCAGCCTCAAACCCCTAGGTTCAAGTGATCCTCCTGCCTCAGCCTCCTGAGTCACTGGGATTAAAGACATGAGCCACCATGTCCAGTATATTTTAAAAGATATAGTTTCTACTACAAAGCATTGCAGCTGGAATATACTGATACCAAAGCTCATCAAGAGAGGGGGAGAAGGAGAGTAGAGCAATAGTGCAGAATTTCTAAAAGAAACCCATACCTCACCCTTCTAAGAGCAAGTTAACAATGGCAAAATAATAGAAATGGGGCAAGTGCTTACATAATTCAGAAAAAAATAACAGTCCAACTTTATATAAGCAAAAGATATCTGCTTGGGCTATTCAGGCAATAGTCCTATCAAACAAAACCAGAAAGTTGAAATAATGTAGCCAAGCCAATGGACTCATGGACTCAGATTTCTCATAGGATTTGAAAAGTTGAGAACCTTGCTTATAATGAAAGGACACAGAAACCAGAGACCACCGGCTCCTTGCCAAAACCATCCTACCTTCATGTTGATAATGGGAGTAGCTACAAACAATGAGGGGACAGCTTTGGTGGTCTTTAAGGAAGCAATTTAATTTCCAGTTTTAAAAATGCTAAACTACACAAATTCTCTAAAATGGCCCTCTAACTAATCCTTTAAAATCTTTTTTCTTTGGAGACAGGGTCTCGCCCTTCTCGCCCAGGCAGAATGAGACTGCAGCCTCATTGCAGCTCACTGCAGCCTCAAACTCCTAGGCTCAAGTGGTCCTCCCACCTCAGCCTCCCAAGTAGCTAGGACTACAGGCACGCACTCCCATGCTCAGCTATTTTTTTTGTAGAGACAGGGTGTCACTGTGTTGCCTAGGCTGGTCTCGAACTCACAGTCTCAAGTGATCCTACCACCTCGGCCTCCCAAAGCACTGGCATTTATATGCATGAGCCACTGTGTCCAGCCAAAATATCTCTCATAGAGTACTGAACACATTTTTCTCCTTCCCATAAAGCCCTGTGTTATCAGAGTTAACACGGGAATGCAGAGATAACCTTAGGATTCTACCTTTAATTGTGCTGGATGACAATTAAAGATGATTAACTTACAAGGTTAAAAAGTAAAACAAAATGAGCTTCAACGAAAATCTTAAAGCATGCTAAAAGAAAACTTCCATCCTTAGTTCAAAAACATCAGTCTATGTTCCTACCCCAACCTTTCCATTCTGTGTCTTCTCCAAATTCCTAATTTGAATGTAGCTGTTAAGTTTACCAATACTCTATCAGGAAAACTAAAACCTAACTCAGTACAATTAAATTCATTCTGGAACACAACTTTTAGAAGATCTGACACTAAAAGCACAGGGGAACAAGTTGTGTTAATATTAAACAAACAACTGTATAATCATAAAGCCAATTTTATAAAAACAATTCTTTAATGTATATTAAAGTCCTCCAATGACTCCAAATCAAACCTGTATTAGCACAACTGCCTTCTAACAATCATTTGTAAACATTTTTTCTTACTGTTAAATGCATACAGCTGAATAGAAACTGAAAGATTTTTAGGGAACTGGTTTTCTAAAAGCTTGAAAGGAAATATATAATTATTACCCATTTAAACTAATCTATAATCTAGTTCATCTTCTTCTATACTCAATCACTAGGGATAAAGACCAACATGAATTTCTGAAGAAAGTACCTTATAGTCCTTGTTGAAACAGCGTCAACTTGTGGACCAGTAATAGGCAAATGTAATTAAAAAAAAAAAAAAGGAAAAGGAAAACAAATTTGTGCTGAAGCCAAAAGGAATCATGAATTTTGTTTTTTCCTCCACAATTAGAAAGTGTAGTACTAAGGAAGTATCTAATCATGAATTCTACACCTCAAAGAAAGAAAAACCCGCATGTATTTGACTGCAAAACAATGTACCTAAAGTATGTAAACTCCACTCATATAAAACATACCTGGATCAGTTGCTGATACAATGGCACCAAACAGTAGGCAATCTGTAAAGTAAAAATCTCCTGCAAGTTGTCCCGTTACCTTCATCAGCGTTACACAGCCATACATTATTGACCTGTTCAATAAACACAGTCCTACTTTAGAAAAAAATATCAACTGTTAAAAAAATTAGGATAAAGTAAGAAGATGGGTTTACTGTAGTACTTTGTGACTAATCCCAAATTTAATTCATGTCATTGAAATATGGTAATACTTTGGCCTTAAGGAAAATTCAAACAACTTATTACCTACGTGAATATTGCAAAAGTCTTTAGACCCAGTCAGGAATATATAACACTGCATAAATCAAAAATATATTATTTTAAAATTATAATTTGAAGGCTACAAAGTATTTTAAGCTTAAAATACTTACCCAATAACGAAACAAGAAATTGCTGTTCCAAGAAAAGCATATGCTAGGATAGACCCAAGATTTCGAAAAAAATGTCTCTGACAAAAAAAAAAAAAGTTACTGTTAGAATACTTACCAGTTACTTGAAAAAGAAAAGGTTTTCTATGCTATGCTAATATTAAATGCATTATTCACTAGGATTAAATGCATTATTCACTAGGATAAATAAGAGAAAGCATTCTTGTACAGCTATAAATTTCAGCATCTAAAAAGGATAAGGAGAGGAGAAAGGAGGGTAATCTGGAAAGAACAGCCCATTTCTGAAGTGTCAAATATTACAAAGCCCACTGAGTTTAAGATTATTCAAAGTATATGAAAGACAAAAGGACTTACCCTTTTCAGGCTATAACCTGCATAAAATATGATAGGAGGAAGTAATATGTTGAAAAATACTTCTGGATCAAAAGTAACCTGTTAAAATAAAGAGTTATTTTAGATCAATTCCCTAGAAGACCTCATATTCCATTATCAAATGATCAAAAAGAAAAAATACTATATGTTAAACTAGTCAAAGGCAAGAACATCACTGTGCTAACTTAAAAATATTTCATATAGGATAGTTTCTGTTCTACTTCTCAACCAAACGACCAGGAGATAGCATTGGAACAATCAGTTAAGGCCTATCTGTGGAAAGTGTATTAAAATACTATGTCATTAAAAAATGTTTCAGGAGGCTGAGGCAGGAGAATTGCTTGAACCTGGGAGGCAGAGGCTGCAGTGAGCTGAGACTGCACCACTGCACTCCAGCATGGGTGACAGAGCAAGACTCCACCTAACAAACCAAGAAAAAAGTTAAAAATAGGGCCAGGCGCAGTGGCTCACACCTGTAATCCCAGCACTTTGGGAGGCGGAGGTGGGCGGATCACCTGAAGCCAAGAGTTCAAGACCAGCCTAGCCAACATGGTGAAACCCCAACTCTACTAAAAATACAAAAATTAGCCGGGTGTGGTGGCGTGTGCCTGTAATCCCAGCTACTCAGGAGGCTGAGGCAGGAGAGTCGCTTGAACTCGGGAGGCAGAGATTGCAGTGAGCCAAGATCGCGCCAGTGCACTCCAGCCTGGGCGAAAGAGTGAGACTTTGTCTCAAAAAAAAAAAAAAAAAAGAGAAAGCATGAACATTATTTTCGCTTTAAATAAAAGAAGCCTGGCTGGGTGCAGTGGCCCACGCCTGTAATCTCAGCACTTTGGGAGGCTGAGGCAGGTGGATCACTTGAGGTCAGGAGTTTGAGACCTGCCTGACCGACATGGCAAAACCCCATCTCTATTAAAAATACAAAATTAGCCAGGTATGGTGGTGCATGCCTGTAATCCCTGCTACTTGGGAGGCTGAGACAGGAGAATTACTTGAACCTGGGAGGCGGAGGAGCCAAGATTGTGCCACTGCACTCCAGCTTGGGCAACAAGAGCAAAACTCCATCCCAAAAATAAATGAATGAGGCCAGGCGTGGTGGCTCACACCTGTAATCCCAGCACTTTGGGAGGCCAAGGCGGGCGGATCACGAAGTCAGGAGATCGAGACCATCCTGGCTAACATGGTGAAACCCCGTCTCTACTAAAAATACAAAAAATTAGCCGGGCGTGGTGGCGGGCGCCTGTAGTCCCAGCTACTCGGGAGACTGAGGCAGGAGAACGGCGTGAACCCAGGAGGCAGAGCTTGCAATGAGCCAAGATCGCGCCACTGCACTCCAGCCTGGGCGACAGAGCGAGACTCTGTCTCAAACAAACAAACAAACAAACAAAAAACAAAAACAACAACAACAAAAAATAAATGAATGAATGAAACCCCAAACTGGTAATATAAAACTTAAGAGTACAGTATTATTGTTGGCAAAAAGAAACAGATTTCTTACATAGATAACATCTCTAAAGGTGTATAATATTGTAGTAAAAAGTTTCTGTACAGCTCAGATTTCTACTTCCGATAGCCCACTCATTTTAAGACCTAGTCACCATAAAAATGTAAATACCCCCTTCTGTTCATAAGGCTGCAGTAGAATGTGACATGAACACAAAGTAGCTACACACAAACCCATGCTAAAACTTCGTTTACTAGAACTTTTAAGGAATTGGAATTTTCCACAGGTGGAAAGAACTCCTGCTGCAAGGTAAACCTCAAGTTCATATGAAATTTTAAAAGCATTAAAGATGGTCAGAAACACAACCAAGTAGCTATAAAAATCAAGTCCTGCCTGTAGTCCTAGCACTCTGGGAGGCTGAGGTGGGTGGTTCGCCTGAGCCCAGGAGTTTGAGACAAGCCTAGACAACATGGTGAAACCCCAACTCTACTAAAAATACAAAAATTAGCCGGGTATGGTGGCACGTGCCTGTAGTCTGAGCTACTAAGGAGGCTGAGGTTGGAGAGTCACCTGAGCCTGGGAGGCAGGGGTTGCAGAGAGCTGAGATCGTGCTACTACACTCCAGCCTGGGTGACAGAGTAAAACCCTGTGTCAAAAAAAAAAAAAGTCAAGTCCTGCCAATGTAGCAGACAGAAGTGAAGGCAAACAGCAAAGGTAGGAGAAAACAAAGAGACATGAGCAAAGTGGCATTGAGAAACGTCATGATAAACCTATGAGGGAGACAGAAGAAAGCAGCTCCAGGGATTTCTGGGAGCCAGTACAATTGCAACTCAAACTCTAACATAAAGCTTTATGCACAATATGGTATAATAACTCAGACTCACACTTAGGGCCCCTGAAGTTGTGTCAGATTGTGAATCAAAGAAAGATTAAATTGTGATCAGTATAGAATACAAGCAAGGCAAGAAAGAATTGAAAGAAATATTAATAGAATATTTTAGGTATTATCAAATAAAGCCAATGTGCTGAAGTACTATAAAACTATAAGGACTGGCTGGGCGCAGTAGCTCATGCCTGTAATCCCAGCACTTTGGGAGGCCGAGGCGGGGGATTCACTTGAGGTCAGGAGTTGGAGACCAGCCTGGCCAACATGGTAGAACCCCGTCTCTACTAAAAAATACAAAAATCAGCCGGGCGTGGTGGTGGACGCCTGTAATCCCAGCTACACGGGAGGCTGAGGCAGGAGAATTGCTTGAACCCAGGAGACAGAGGCTGCAGTGAGCCAAGATCATGCCACTGCACTCTACCTGGGTGACAGAGTGAGACTCCATCTCAGAAAAAATAAAATAAAGAAAGAAAAAGAAAACTATAAGGACCATCTGCAAATGGAAAGAAACGCTTATAAATTCTGCTTAACTCAATCCCAGTCTCCATTTATCACAACAAGCTGTAAACAATCCAGAGAGAAACAAAAAGAGTTATACTACTTAACCTCAATCAGAAAATGAGTTGTACAGACATATCCATTTCCTTACATTATGACATTTGTTAATTGAGGTTTTACTCCATTGAAAAAGACTCATTATTTTAAATATCATTAAAAATCAATTACTTATTTTCTCCTGGATCATTTTGCTGCTAGTTAGACACAAAAAAGATTCAAAGATTTCCTTTAAGAACTTACCTTTCTAAGCATTTCATTATCTTGAACATTATTGAGTTCATGTGAACTAATCTCTCCTTTCAGCGTATACTCATAAAATTTTCCACTAACATTTACCAGTAAGGTAGTTGGACTTGACTGCACTTCACAGCTCAGGGTCACATTATTTACATCACTCGGAACATGAATGCCATACCGAAGCACAAGGCCCACCAAAAGACCTGGAAAAAAGAACAACATAAGCTCTTCTTGCCGACAGAGACCACTTCTTTTGTACCCCACGCATAACTATGGATAAGAGAAAATCTCTTACGGTAGTTCCCTGTAGCTCAAAACTGATTTTTAGATGAAATGCAGTTATGTTTTAAAATATTACAAAATTCATACAACAAACAGCCCAATCTTCATATAATCCAGTGAAACAGGAGAGAAAAACATTCCCTAGGACAACAGCACAGATCACTGCATTTCTAGATCAATATTTAAATAAGTAATGAGGAAGGTAACAAAAGGAGAAAATATCTTCAAATCATCTGTAGACAGAATATGCTCCAATGTGTCCCAACTCGACAGTGCAATCATGTTAGAAATGTGTTTTCTGGCCAGGCGCGGTGGCTCATGCCTGTAATCTTAGCACTTTGGGAGGCCGAGATGGGTGGATTGCCTGAGAGCTCAGAAGTTCGAGATCAGCCTGGGAAACATGGTGAAACCCCAACTCTACTAAGATACAAAAAATCAGCCGGGCGTGGTGGCGGGCGCCTGTAATTCCAGCTACTCAGGAGGCTGAGGTGTGAGAATTGCTTTAACCCAGGAGGCAGAGGTTGCAGTGAGCCGAGATCATGCCACTTCACTCCAGCCTGGGCAACAAAGTGAAACTCTGTCTCAAAAAAAAAAAAAAAAAGAAAGAAATTTGTTTTTCACCTCCGTTCATCAATTTATAAGACTTAAACAATGCACTTCGCAAGTTTATTCCCAAAGCACATGACTGGCCAAACAATGCACATTTAACAAATTGAAAAGTCAATAATATTTGTAGGTTGATTGAGTTCTTCTACTTCTAAAAGGTCAGATTTTAATTTTAAAAATCTGCTTCAAAATCAAAACATGGAATAGAAGTCCTGAATCTGGCACTATGACATCAAACAGATTGCTGGATCATCCTACTGACATTCAAATATGCACAATGTTCTAGGTACTGTAAAACTAAATTTTTTTTTTTTTTTTCCTGAGACGAAATTTTGCTCTGTTGCCCAGGCTGGAGTGCAGTGGCATGATCTCGGCTCACTGCAACCTCCGCCTCCCGGGTCCAATCAATTATCCTGCCTCAGCCTCCCAAGTAGCTGGGATTATAGGCTCACACCAACACACCTGGCTAATTTTTGTATTTTTAGTAGAGATGGGGTTTCACCATGTTGGCCAGGCTCCTGACCAAGGTCGAACTCCTGACCTTGTAATCCATCCACCTCGGCCTCCCAAACTGCTGGGATTACAGACCTGAGCCACCATGCCCAGCCCTATAAAACTATATTGATCGACTATAATTGTTTAGTAATGGCTTTACTGATATCTAATTCAAACACCAAAAGTTTATCCTTTTAAAAACTGTACAATTCAGTGGTCTTTAGTATATTCACAAAGTTGAATATCAATCACCACTATCTAATTCTAGAACATTTTCCTTCCCTCCAAAAAGAACCCACACCTACTAGCAGTCACTCTCCATTCCCCCATGCCCGAATCCACAGCTCCTGGCAACCACTCATCTACTTTCTTTCTTTATGGACCTGTCTTTTCTAGACATTTCATATAAATGAACTCCTACAATATATGGCCTTTTGTGTCTGACTTCTTTCACTTAGCATAATATTTTCAAGGTTTATCTATGTTGTAGCATGCATCAGAAGCTCATTTACTTTTACGACCAAACGATATTTCATTGTATGGACATACCTCAACTACAAATAAAACCCAAACTTCTGGAACTTTCCTTAACTCCATGCATAGTATACCACTACTAGCTGCATTTTACCTTCCTATTGCCTTTCATTCTGACTAGCCAGCCATTCTTTTAATATGTGAATGAGTGTACTATGCTAGGTAGGCCTCCAGGGTTCAGAGATGAAAACAAGGTCCCTCCTTCAAGGAAAACTCGGTCCAGTTGGTGAAAACAGACTGAATAAACAATCATAATGCAATATATATATATGTATACAAGGTATTATAAAAACAGAAAAGAGACAACTACGCAACCCTGGGGGAGTAAGACATTAGGGAAGTCTTTCCAGAGATGTCATCTGGGCAGGTAACGAACTAGAAGAAATGGGTATATTCCAAGTAGGGGAATAGTAGTACATATCAGTCAAGGATGGAGACAACACAGCCCATCCAGTGAATCAAGTAGTTCAGTATGGCTGGCTTATAAAGTGACAAGAGTTGAGGTTTGAAAGATTGGCAGGAGTTGAATCATAAAAGATCTTATCTGTTGGGGAAGGGAATTTGAAGTTTATCCCAAAAGTAAAATGAAGTCATAGAAGGCAGAGGCTTGATAGCAGATTTCTACTTTAGAAAGACTGGTCTAGACTAAAGAGGGTCTAAAAGGCTAGATACAGGGCTACTGTAGGCATTCAGGCAATAAGAGTTTAGGTCCTAACCTAAGAGAGTACTGACAAGAGGGGAGAAGGATTTTTAGAAGGTATTATATTTTAGGAAGATTTAGTGACTGAGGAAGGGAGACGAAAAACTAAGAGGAACCTTAATTGATTTGGCAACCAGGTGGGTAAGTTGGCCTGAGCACCGAGGGGGATAACAAGGGCATTCAATGAGGTAAGGAACATACACAGATGAACAGATTTACAGGGTAAAAGGCTACATTCAGTTTTGGACACGTTGAGTTGGATGTACTTGTGACACACGCATAGTTGAGTATGTGGTATCTGGAGCTAAAGCGAGGGGTCTCAACTGGAGATATACACTGTGCAGTCATAAGATGGTTGAAGTCAGATGTAGATGAGATCGCCAGGGGAGCGAGTAAAATGGGAAGAAGACTATGATATAGATCTGGGGTTTGATCTATTAATAGCCAACATTAAGGGGCTGCTAGAGGAGAAGGAGCTGATGAAGGAGTCTGAGAAGGAAAACCCACAGGAGTAGAAAAAAAAAAAGGAACCAGTGGTGGCAAAGTCAGGAAGAAAGGGAAAAAATTCATTTTTGAGGAGAAGGAAGTGATAAAAACTATCAAATGCTACAGTAAAGTCAAGTAAGGCAGGCATTAGAAGTATCCATTGGGTTTGGCAACAAGGAGGCCATAGGTGACCTTGATAAGAGCAGTTTCAGTGGAGTAGCAGGAGTGGAAACCAGACCCAAGTGAGAAGTGATGAAGCAGAAACGAGGAGGTATAAGAGCAGTCGTTGCCAGCCGGGCGCAGTGGCTCACATGTAATCCTAGCACTTTGGGAGGCCGAGGCGGGTGGATCACTTGAGGTCAAGAGTTCGAGACCAGCCTGGCCAACATAGTGAAACCTCATCTCTACTAAAAATACAAAAATTAGCCGGGCGTGGTGGCAGGCACCTGTAATCCCAGCTACTTGGGAGGCTGAGGCAGGAAAGTTGCTTGAACCCAGGAGGTGGAGGTTGCAGTGAGTTGAGATCATGCCACTGCACTCCAGCCAGGACAATGGAGCAAAAACTCCGTCCAAAAAAAAAAAAAAAAAAAAAGGCAGTAGTTGCCCAGGAAGCAGGGAGGGAGCAGAGAGGAGGGATCCTTCTGGTCAATTTATAGTCACATATATTTTTTAGAGTAGTAATGATTCATTCGTGAACAGTAGTATAATGACACCAACTTTAAAAACGTTTAAACAAAGGTTCGAATTTAAAATAAACGAAAGACACCTTTTAAAAATATCTCACCTCCAAAAACAAAATTAAAAACTGACTGTTAGATAGCAACTGCGCTTGACAGACATAACCTAGAAGAGAAAAGCCTGTAGATCCAGTCATTCTGCCTGTATGAGATAGAAACAGCTCTTTTCTCTACTATTCCACAAGAGCTAATTAAGAGGCTCAGTAAAAGCTGTCCTCTTATATTTACATGCAAAAATCACAGACAAGCTACTACAAATGCTAATAATGGCAGCATAAATTCCTTCCATGTCCCCAAGCCCAACCATGGTTCTTTTTTATTTTATTTTATTTATTTATTTTTGAGATGGAGTCCTACTCTGTTGCTGAGGTTGGAGTGCAGTGGCGTGATCTCGGCTCACTGCAACCTCTGCCTCCCGAGTGCCCACTGGTTCTACTGTTTGCCCAACCCTATGCTGAAGCATCACTGGGTACCCTGAGGAGAGCTCAGCACTTGGGCAAATTTGAAACACATACCTTGGTCGATAAAACAACAGCATGGAGAATAATTATTTAGGTTGAAAACAAAATCAAGATCCCTTTATTATGGCACTAGGCATCTGAAAAATTGGGACTTATTTGTAAAAAAATTCACAGATCAAGTTAACGAGGGTTCTGTAAAAGGCCAAATCCTAGTCATAGAGTCAAAGCAATTCTCAGTGAAAGGATACAAAAACAGAGCTTTGTTAAGAGACCAAAGCAGAAACTTCTAGCCTCCTACATAGAGGGAGGCACAGAAAATATTCATATTATGAAATTTTAAATGACCATTAACAGGCAACAAAGAACACAACCACGGCTGGGTGCTGTGGCTCATGCCTGTAATCCCAGCACTTTGGGAGGCCGAGGTGGGTGGATCACAAGGTCAGGAGATCGAGACCATCCTGGCTAACACAGTGAAACCCCATCTCTACTAAAATTACAAAAAATTTAGCCGGGCGTGGTGGCGGTCACCTGTAATCCCAGCTACTCGGGAGGCTGAGGCAGGAGAATGGCATGAACCCAGGAGGCGGAGCTTGCAGTGAACCGACATTGAGCCACTGCACTCCAGGCTGGGCAACAGGGTGAGACTCCGTCTCAAAACAAAAACAAAAACAAAAAAAAACACAACCACGAAGAGATATCTTTCACAAAACAGAGAGGTCCTAACCCTCCTACACATTCCTGACCCTCCTGTGCTGAAAAGTCTCCCAGTGATAAAAAAAAAAAATCAGCATCACCCAAGGCCCTACTAATGTGTGATTCTCCCAGTTGGCAGTGACTGGTTTCCTCATGGATTTCAGCCCATTATTCCAGCCAATCACACCTGAAGCCTCTGATAGTCAAAAATATAGGAAGAACATCACTAGGGCATTAAGTGTGACCAAAACTGATACAATTTATACAGATTAGTTTTGTGAAAGATATGATGAGAAATAAGGTATGAGCCATAGTCATTAGATGATAAGTGCTTTGAGGGCAGATACTGTGGCTCAAACATGTATTTCTCATCATATCCCATACATCATAGACATCTAATCAATATTTATTGATGAATCACATTGGTTAAACCTCGGACTCCGGATGCCTTAAGCTTAAGGCAATACAAATATTTCTGCCATATTTTGCTTTTTATACCATCTGTAAGCACAGTGTAGTGAGTGATCACTTTTCAGACTTAATTTAACTACCTCGACAACTTTTACTAACAGTGACTCACTTTTAAGCTTCTTAAGAAAGCTAACCCAAGGAGCAAAACATGTGGGTACTTTGCAATTGTGTGTTTGTAACTGGAGCAATTGATCTGTATTACAATCTAGAAACTGACCACTTTGGCAATTTAAACTGTTTTTACTCTTGCTTCTCAGATAAAGGAAAAGCTTATTTTTAATAGCATTTTCCAGGATTTACTTAGCTAACCCAATATCACAGGAATAAGATCACCAGTGGGCTGAATCTTAGAGGTCTAGGCATCCCATTTTGACCCCAGAGTCATGCTGAAAAATAAAGGTTTTAAAATAATATATTAATAATAATAAGATAGCTATGATGTTGTGAGAGCTATAAGAAAAATAACAGACAATAAATAGGACTAGAAAACTTCCATTTCTGACCAGGCGAGGTGGCTCACACTTATAATCCCAGCACTTTGGGAGGCCAAGGTGAGAGGATAGCTTGAGCCCAAGAGCTAAGAGCTTGAGACCAGCCTGGGCAACATGGGAAGACCCCCCCACACTCGCGTCACCACAAAAATAAAAATAAAAAATTAGCCAGGTGTGGTGATGCACACCTGTAGTCACAGTAACTCAGAAGGATGAGGTGGGAGGATCACTTAAGCCCAGGAGGTTGAGGCTGCAGTGAGCTATGACCCCACCACTGCACTCCAGCCTAGGCGACAGAGCAACACTCTATCAAAAATAAAAAAAGGAAAAAGAAAACTTCAATTTTCACGCTATTGAAAATACTTCGACCCTCCACAAAAAAAGAAAGAAAGAAAGAGAGAGAGAGAGAGAGAGAGAGAGAGAGAGAAAGAAAGAAAAGAAAAGAAAAGAAGGAAAGAAAGAAAGAAAGAAAAGAAAGAGAGAGAAAGAAAGAAACTTTGACCCAATCCCATCTATTCTCGAACTGGACTTGTGAGTTAAGTTAGGAGGCTGTTTGGTCCACAGCACCCATTGCCCACAATGAGAAAATAGGACAGGCTAAAGAATGCCAAGTCAACTCCAGATTTGACTCCCAGACTAACACTCTTGCACTTTACATTCCACAAGAGATACCCTTGTTTTTCCTTCAAAAAATACTAACACCAAGGTGCTCTATCACTTTTTATTAACTTAGAAACCTCACAAAATGCAATCGGTAATCCTTCTTTTCTACTTCAGTCCTAGAATTAGATGAGGTTAATGATATCAGCTACCAAAGAGAAAATATTTCCAGGGCAATTCAAAGCCCCTATTTGATTCTTTTAAAAAGACTGTATTTGTCCCTTGACTTATGAGACTGACCAATTAAAAGAGTTGTTCTGGGCCTAATCTGAGAAAATGCAGTTGTAACAGCAATAATAATAATAATAGCACAGCTATCATTTCTTGGGTATTTACTTAAGGGTCAGTTACTAGTCTAAAAACATTTCTTCCTCACAGTAATCCTACTATCATCATCCCCAACATATAGATGATGGTAAAAGAGAGTAAGGGACTTGTCTAAGATCACACATACCTATGGGCAGAGTGTGACAGGAATCTAGGTCTGATTCTAAAGCAGGGGTTGGCAAACTACAGCCCTTGGTCTGTTTTTGTATGGCCCGAGAGCTAAGAATAGTTTTTATGTTGTAAAACTTTATAAAAAGAAAAAAAAATCAAAGAAAAAAAATGCAACAGCGACAGAGATCTACGTATCCACAAGGTCAACAATCATTACTACCTGGCCCTTTACAGAAAAAAAAAAAAAAATTGCTGACCTCTGGTCTAAAGCCTTGTACCTTTAATTACCACATCATACTATCTCTCTCTATAAAAGAAGTATCTCTGATCAGTTCATTACTTTAACTCTATAATACTCATTTGGCATTTAACCAAATTTAAGATGCCATTATTTTCTTTATATGACCTGCCTATAAGTTACTTGAAGGCAAAGATCTTATACCTCTTTGTATTTTCTGAGCATAATACATAGAAGGTTTATCAACAAATGTTTGTTGAGGATAGTAAATAAATCACACACTGTTATGCAGAAAATTATATAGAAATATATAGCTTATCTGGCCAACTTGGCTTAAGGTGCACTGCAAATGAAATGCAAAACATATTAAATATAAAAACCATCTAATATGTCTAAAAACTAGGAATCTTAGTGAGCAGAGATATTTTACACGCAGGCTCAGAACTGTATTCTCTTAAAAATGAAAAATAAGCCTGAGTTCATGCATCTTCCTGAGGCACACAACTACCTTTCCTTGCTATCCTTGAGAGATGCACATTACAGAAGTCTGGATTTACTAGGGGGCGGGGGTTCGCATGGAGCAATGTCTTTTGTGCCAAAGCTTCATCTACCTATCTGCAAGTCTGAGAGACAAACCTCAACAAGCTCATCGGTTTAACTGTTCCAAATGAAGACAATCTTCACACATGTACTGCACAGAAAGAATTGTTTGTCCGCCCTCATCTCTTTAGCAATACCCGCACAGATTAATACAGTCGGCAATATGTATCTTCTTTTCTCCTCTTGAGGCCCCAGCACAGCTCAAAATGCCTCTGAGCCCACACTTTGATTTACCCCTTCTCGCCTTGTCACCAAAATAATAATAATAATAACAATAAACCTCAGAAAGCAGACTGAGACACAAGAATCAAAGCCATTTATTCTACAATCGGTCAATAACCTCATGCCAACAGCAAGTCACCCATACTGCATATGCGTGGTGTTTGTAATTACTGTTTGTCTGAACTGTCCTGATCATCGTATAGTACACTATACTTCTGGAAGGACCTTAACTCTTCCTCGTCCTCACTTTTGTATGCCTGAATTGGAAGGGTCAACCATAGGTATCCATATCAGATATTAGAGGCATAGTACAATAAATGGGATGTCATTAAAAATGCCCTAAGCCTTCTGTAGCCTATTTCACGTTCGGGTTTTTTTTTTTCGGACTCCACAAGAACAAGATTTTCCTTTGCAACCTCGAAAGGACAGGGCGTAGCAGGAGCTAGGTGTTGAGTAAAGGTCGACTCTGGCTCCAAAAGAACGCCAGATTCTGGGCAGTAGAGATACTACTGCAGTTTCAATGAACCTTAAACAAACTGACACCCCAGAGAAATGGATCGCAATGGTGTCTCCCCTCCCCCAGCCCCCAGCCCAATTCCAGACACCGCGCCCACTCGTTTTCCATCCTCAGCCCCGGGTCCCGAGCTTGGTAGGCAGGGAAAGGGTGGGGGGGGGGGGGGTGCGGAGGAAAAAGGGGGTGGGGTCGGAAGCGAAAAAGGTGTGGAGAGGCAGATAAAATGGGGCGCGAGGCTGAAGAGGAAAGGGGGTGAGGCAGAGAAACGCGGGGTAGGGGGAAGGCGAGGCAGAAAATGGAAGGAATTAGAAGGGGAGCCGAACGTAGGCCGAGCAGGGCCAGCAGAGGAGGCGAAGCAGACGGCGGGCAGAGAAAGGGGCAGCGCCAAGGGGCTGACAAGGGTTGAGGCACTTGCCATAAATCATAGCCAGGCCGGTTTCGTGCAGGAAGCGGGCCCGGCGGTGCTTGAAGAGCCAGATTGTGAGAATAGTGAGGGTGAGCAGCAGGATGAAGATGAGCAGGTTGGCGCTGTCCTGCCGGTGGCTCTCCTCGGCTTGCTTCTCGGACACGATCTCCTCGTCCATGGCTCTAGCCTCTCCGCCGCCGCCGTCCGAAGCCCCTGCCCAGTCAAAGACGCCCACTGCGAGGAGCAACCAAAGGGGCCGCATGAGCCTGCGGGCTCGGGGACTGCTGCCGACGCCACGGCGGAGGGGTGCCCGCCGCCAGCCGCGCCGAGCCATGTCTCCCCCCGCCTCCCGCCCCTACCTCACCGGCGGCCGCCCGCGGTCGGACCACTCCCCGAGGGCTCACGGGAAAGGGGCGGGGCCCGGGGGTAGCCGTCGGAGCGCGCGCCGCCGCCGCCGCTCTTAAAGGGGCCGCGGCATCCCAAGCTCGCTCTGCCAGGTTCCTTTGCCCCTCTGTCCCAGGTCACACGCACCCACAGGCGCTGCCGGGAATGAAAGGCCGTCTAAACTAGCCCACTGCCTTTGGCTAAAGAAACATCGGCTCAGTGTAACCAAGCAGAGGCAGACTGCGCTTTCTACTTTGATCCTATTCTCAGAGCTCTCAGGGGAATTGATCTTTCATAACCCATCTCAATATCGTCCCCCAGTGTCTCTTAACAGGATAAGTTGTCCCCTTGGGAGGAGCCTCAATCTCCATCTCTGTAATTTAAATTTAAATCGGATTCTCCTTGTATTGTCCTCATCGGGAAAGAAAAAAAAAAAAACACAAAAAAACACCACACACACACAGAGCACTGTAGCAGTTCATAAAACAATCGACTCAAAGGTATGGATTATGTGTGTGTCTGTGTAGTCGGTTTTCTTTACATGTAAACATCTGATATAAGTCATCTCTCACGCTAGGAATCTGTACACAGAAACTCATCAATCTTACAGCAAAGATTGGATCGGTTTGTGCTTAGATTTCCCAATGCTCGTAAACACTTCCCTCCCGAAGAAAAAATCTTGGGTGGTGTGGTGGATTTCTCCTTCTCCTCTTGCTCCTTTTTACTGCTGTTTTAAAGCAAATGTCCCCAGCTCCGAAGTCACCCTTGACCCCTATCTCTCATCTCTCCTCTTTAGTATTCCTCAGGACAGTATTTTTTTTCTGTTCTCAGCCTGTCCAACCTCTCTCACCAGAATTTTCACAGTTCTCACCTCCATACTGGAGCTTTGTCTTTTGAGAACAGTGACTTCCTATTTTTTCCGTATTTCTCCGATCGCTCCTTAGTTTGTGTGGGCTCTTTGTTTTCTCAAGACTTTGATTTCAACATGAATGATCTACAAGTCTCAAGCCCTGGCCTGCTGCCCCAACTTCAGGCCTCTACCTGTTGGATTCTGAGCATACCCTGTTGAGGCTCCTACCACCCTCAAAACTAAAAATATTTTGAAATGAGCTCATTTGAAATGAGTTCCCCCTGCAAGTACAAATTCCTTCTCAAATTCTTCATACCATCAGTGGTACCACTATCAGTTCAATTCCTATCATTCTGCCTGGAACTCATGATTCTCAAATGGTTCTTTCCATCTCATGGCCATATAACCTCCTTGCTAAAACAAGTAATACTCAGGCAACTCCAAGCTGCCCCTGTGTGTATTCACCCTCACTAACCAGCTCTCTAAGCTCTCAGGATGATGAGCTAAACAAAAAAACACTCAAACGATGTCCAATTCCACTTTCTGTCCCTGTCAGGTCAGGAACTGTCCCAAATCAGAGCCAGTGACTGTGTGCCCATTCTCTGCTATTAGTACTTGGGTCTGTGTCTTCCCAAGAAACCTCATGGCTGCCTGTTCCCCTATACCCTGACTCCACTTGAACCACACTGTCCTGTTCACACAGAGCTGGGCTTTGTGGAAGCAAGAAACCTAGGTGAGGATCCTTCCCAGTCTCCCCATCATCCTCTCCCCAGAAGACCTAGTAAATGAGCTTACCTGCTAACTGCTCATTCCAAGGCTGTTTTGTCCCAGCATAAACCCACTTTACACTGAGTGTTGGGAACTTGAAAAAAAAAAAAAAAACCCGAAGCCACAGATTGCTTCCCTGACCAGAGTCGGCAAATGTCTTCAAGCACCAGACTCCACCTCTGTTTATGTGGTCCCAGCAACTTAGTATGCCCCTCAGCAATCTCTTTGTACTCGAGTTCTAGGAGGAATCTTGAAATGGTAGTAACTTCTACCAGGCAGCCAATCCCCCTGAGGCTTCTGCTCCCCCGAGAATGTACTTCTCTCTCCATCCAGCACTGCTCTATACTTCTGACGCCTACACCCGGGTTTCTCCTCTTGCTACTTCCCTCCCTTTCCATCTTAGTCAGTGTGCTCCTTGGAACGTTCTTCCTTGTAAACATACTACTCAACCCTCTCAGTCACTGCATGGATGGCCCCTCCATCTCCTCTCATTACCAGAACCCATGTCTCTCCCAGGATATCACATGCTCTGATGCTATTGCAAGTGGAGGTTGTTCATGTTCATTTGGTCACAGCCCCACTGTCCTGCACACATATACACACGTATACACAACTCACACCCTGCATCAGGTGGCCTGAAGGAGTTGGCACTGTGCTCACTTCCCATTGTTTCACATTGTTTCAAACTTATTACCCCTCCACCCTCCATTGAAGCTCTAACACCTTCTCCTTCCCCATGGTCCTCACTTATTGACTTCCTGGTCACTCCTACACATTTGCTGAGTACTAGGGAATCTGGTTCACAGGCTTCCTCTCTCCTCTCACCCCACTCCCCAGGCCTGACATCATCCTGAGTGACTTCACTGCTCATATAGACAACTCACCAGGAATCCAGCCTTGCTTCTTTTGTCACTGAGAAAGTCAAGGCATTCTGGGAAAATCCTACCCTGCTATCTACTTAAATATCCCATCGGTGCCCATCCTTTCTTTCTCCTCCCAGCCACAGTGGAAGAAGTGTTTCCTTCTCCCTTAAGAAGCTAATTGGCCAGGCATGGTGGCTTACGCCTTTGATCTCAGCACTTTGGGAGGCCAAGGCGGGAGAATCACTTGAGCCCAGGAGTTCAAGACCAGCCTGGGCAACATAGTGAAACCCTGTCTCTACAAAATTAACAGAAATTAGCCGGGCATGGTGGCGCGTGCCTGTAGCACCAGCTACTGAGGAGGCTGAGGAAGGAAAAGGGCTTGAGTCCAGGAGATGGAGGTTGCAGTGAGCTGATATTGGGCCAGACTGGGTGACAGAGTGAGACTTTGTCTCAAAAAAAAAAAAAAAAAGCGAATTGACCAAACTGTACTCTGCATGTCATCACTTCCTTTCCTCTTCTTCCAGGATCTACTCCAACAATCACCGCCCCCCCAACCCCCGCCCTCCACCTCCACCATCTTCAGTGGCTCCTTCTCTATCATCTCTTTCTGCTCTCCATGAACATTTTCAGGTCTCCTCTGAGAAACACCTTTTCATCCACACCCCTCCAGCTACTGTACTATCTCTCCTTTCCTCTTCATAGATAAGCTTCTCAAAGGAATTGTCTGCATTCTCTGCACTCCCATCCAGGGAGTGCAGGGATAGTCCAGGGATTATCAAAAATCAGACTACAGTCTGAGGGCCAAATCCAGCCTGCTATCTGTTTTTGTATGTCTTGAAACTAAGAATGTTTTTCACATGTTTTAAGGGCTGAGAAAAAAAGAATTAAAGAATATTTTGTGACATGTGAAAGTGATATGAAATTCAAATTTCTGTGTCCATCAATAATGGTTTATTGGACATGGCCATGTCCATTCCTTTACTTATTGTCTATGACTGCTTTAGCACTACAAGGGCAGAGTTGAGCAGTTGCAAAAGAGACTGTGGATTGCAAAGTTTACATATATACTATCTGGCCCTTTGCCAGAAAGATATGCTGACCTCTTCTTTAGTCTCTGCCAATCATTCCTCTACACTTTTATAAGAGGGGTGTTTCTGGAACACAAATCCTCTAATGCCCCCTGCCTTGCTTTTGGCTCTGGCTCCTTAGCCTGGCACCCAATGCTCCACACACCCTGCCTCCAGACTGTCTCTTCACCCTTATATCCTGTGCTTATTTCCCAAATATATTTTGCTTCAGCCATTCTGAACTCCTTCTAGTTCCTTGAATGCTTCATGTGGTTTCCTGCCGTCTATGTGCCTTTCCATGTGTTCCTTCTACTTGGATAGTCCTCAACTTTTTCCTCACCTAACTAACTTCTACTTGTCTGACGAAACTCAGATTAAAGATCACCAAATTTTCCAGGATGCCCTCAGGCTGAGTTGGGAGCCTGATATAGTTTGGCTCTGTCTCCCCATCCAAATCTCATGTCAAATTGTCATCCCCACCTGTTGGGGGAGGGACCTGGTGGGAGGTGATTGGATCATGGGGACAGTTTCCCCCATGCTGTTCTTGTGATAGTGAGTGCGTTCTCAGGATATCTGAGGGTTTAAAAGTGTGTGGCGTTTCCCCCTCGCTTTTTGTTTCCTGCTGCCATAAGAAGACACTCCTTGCTTCCTCTTTGCCTTCCACCATGATCGCAAGTTTCCTGAGATCCTCCTCCCCAAGTCATGCTTCCTGTACAGCCTGCAGAACTGTGAGTCAATTAAACCTCTTTTCTTCATAAATTACCCAGTCTTCAGGCAGTTCGTTATAGCAGTGTGAGAACAGACTAATACAGGGCCCCTCTTCAGAAAGGGCTCTATGGCCCCCTGGGAAGATCTCTATCCTAGTAGCTCCCATGATGTACTGTCATGTTTGATTGACAAGTTCGTCATTCAACAGGTCATGAGCATCTTGAAGGCAGGAACTAGGCATTTATTTCCTTACTGACAGCATCTAGCATAAGGCCTAACCAAAACAGGAACTTAATAAAACATATCTGTGCATCAATAAATGTCTCTTAGGCCAAGCATGGTGGCTCACACGTATAATCCTAGCACTTTAGAAGGCTGAGGCAGGAGCATTGCTTAAGGCCAGGAGTTTGTGACCAGCCTGGGCAACATAGTGAGAACTCATCTCTACAAAAATTTAAAAAATTAGCCAGGTATGGAGGTGTGCACCTGTGGTCCCACCTACTTGGGAGGCTGAGGTGGGAGGATTGCTTGAGCCCAGAAGTTCGAGGTTACAGTGACCTATGATAATGCCACTGCACTCCAGCCTAGACAACAGAGTGAGACCCCGACTCTAAAAATAATAAATAAATATCTCTTAAATTTAATGAAGTGTCAAAGAAATCTTCATATCTGCAGATAACTTTAAATTTCTCCAGGTAGAGAGATTCAATTCAAGGATAAACTGAAAAGAGAGCTTCACTCAGTGTAATACTAGATGATTGAACAGCATAGATAAGTTTAGTCAACACAGTCATTGATTCGTTGGAGGTGCCTGATAAACACTGAATTAAATAATTCATGTATTGGTAGGAGGCTGAGGCAGGAGAATCACTTGAACCTGGGAGGCCGAAGTTGCAGTGAGCCGAGATTGCACCACTGCACTGCAGCCTGAGCAACAGAGTGAGACTCCGTCTTAAAAAAAAAAAAAATCATGTATTGGGGGACAGGCTGAAAAACTAGGTTGAAGTCGTATTGTGGAAGTCCTCTATGCCACAGAAAATTTTAACTCATTCATTTTCCTGGTCAAAAACCTCCCCAGTATTAATTTGGCAACAGAAAAGGGGGTGAATGAAATGTGGAGGCCGAGTGCAGTGGTTCACGCCTGTAATCCCAGCATTTTGGGAGGCTGAGGTGGGCAGATCACTTGAGGTCAGGAGTTCAAGACCAGCCTGGGCAACATGGTGAAACCCTGTATCTACTAAAAATACAAAAATTAGCTGGGCGTGGTGGTGTGCGCCTGTAATTCCAGCTACTCGGGAGGCTGAGGTGGGAGAATCGCTTGGACCTGGGAGGTGGAGGCTGCAGTGAGCTGAGATCGTGCCACTGCACTCCAGCCTGAGCAACAGAGCAAGACTCCATTTCAAGAAAAGAAAAGAAAAGAAATGTGGAAAGGTAAGTACTAGGGAGGCCAGTTAGGAGGTTATAAAGGTCATCTTGCTGAAGAGTAGTGAGGCCTTAACTTAGCAGGTGCAGTAGGAATGCATATGGAAAGTTAGATGCAAAGAGCCAATGCAGAGGTAGGATTAACCTGTCTTGGAATTGATTGGGTGGGTGAGTGGGAGTGCCTGAGGAAGAAGAACTGAGAGATGACTCCAAAGGTTTGAACCTGGATAACTGAAAAACAGAGGGCTGTCAGTAGCATTAATGTGGGAGTCAGAAAGTAGAGCTCAACTATGGACAGGTTGGATTTAAGGGACTGGTAGGATATCCAAGAACGGATGTCAACATAGGCACTTAGGAACTTGGCTCTGCAGTTCAGGAGTAAAGACTGGACCAGTGATGGATTTTTGAGCTATATGCATAATATTGACGCTGTGGGAGCGCCAAAGAAGAGAAGGTATAAAGAGACTTGGACTTAAGGCAGCAGTATAGAAAATGCCTATATTCATGTGGAACAAAGAATAGGTCACAGCTAGTACCCAGGATAAGGATGCTGAGGTTTTCAGTTTTGTTACTGAAATACCAGGGGTCCCGTCTAGGCCCTGCTGCTCGCTGCACAGAAAACCAATCACTGAGACAATAAGTACTGCCAAGGAAGAAAGCTTTAATTGGGTGCTGCAGCCGAGAAGATGGTAGCTCAGTCTCAAATCCATCTCCCTGACCGACTAAAACTAGGGGTTTACAAAGCAGGGAAGAAATGCAATAATGTGTAAGAAAACAAGAAGTAGGGAGGGGCAAGGAAGCAATCATGACGAATGAGGGGTCTGGAATCTGGTGTGGTGGTATCTGGTGTGGTGGTCTGGTGAATTTCAGTTCTTTGATGCTTTTTTTTGAGAGGCCTGAAGGTCCTTTCCTGAGGAAGGAACTCAGATCAAACAAATATAAGTTTCAAGCTTTAAGACTAGAAGGGTCAATTTCTACATTTATCAAAAAGAACAGTCTATGGGAATATTGGATCAGTTTCACTTTATTTTCTGAACAGACCAACCCAATGTGCTCAAAAAGCAAATAAGATTTGCAGTGTCATTAGGAAGGCTATTTGATTTTTTTTTTTTTTTTTGAGATGGAGTCTCACTCTGTTGCCCAGACTGGAGTACAGTGGTGCGATCTTGGTTCACTGCAACCTCTGCCTCCCAGGTTCAAGTGATTCTCTTGGCTCAGCCTCCCGAGTAGCTGGGATTACTGGCATGCGCCACCACACCTAGCTAATTTTTGTGTTTTTAGTAGCCATGTTGGCTAGGCTGGTCTTGAACTCCTGACCTCAAGTGATCTGCCCGCCTCAGCCTCCCAAAGTGCTGGGATTACAAGCGTGAGCCACCGTGCCCAGCTAGGAAGGCTATTTGAAATGAATAATCATATTAACCTCACACAAGTAACCTAGGATACTTTGTGCAGATGTGGTAATGAAACCCTAAGAGAGATATTAGTAGATCTGGAAATGGTCCAGAGAAGAGCAATTAAAATAGTCAAAGGAGAGAAGCAATTGATGTTTTAGGAAAGACTAAAAAGGTAAGGAACCTCTTTAGCTTAGAAAAATAGCTAGAAGAGTCAATAGCAACAACAACAATGGCTGACATTTACTTAGTGTTTACTATGTGTAAGACTATTCTAATCACTTTATATGTATGATCTCACTTAATGCTGATAACAACCTAGGCAGGTAAACACTATTATTATCCTCATTTCACAGATGAGAAAACTGAGGCACAGTGAAGTTAAGTAACTTCTCCAATCTCTCAGAGGTAGAAAAGGAAAAGCAAGGATTCAAACCCAAAACTATTCCAGAGCATATGCTTTTAACCACTGTAGTGTAGATCATCCAGCAAGTAAACAAATCTTAAAGATATGAATCATGTAACCACAGTACTGTTTACTCAGATTCAAAACTTAAAATACCAAGGTACCACTTAATGCTTCAAGACAAATACTTTTTTTTATTGTTTGAATTTCTTACAATGAGCTCATACCACTTTGGTAATGAAAAAAAAAGTAAACAGGATGCGATTTCAATATTGAAAGTACTAGTTTACTCAGCAGGTAGTAAACTTCTAGAATGTGTTACCCAGAGAGGTTGTACGAAATATAAATAGCTCGAAGAAAGGTTTTGTGCCTACAATAGGTATATATCTCATAAATATCTATAATAGTCAGGAGCATATTCCTAAGGAAAGTGGAATTTTGAACCATGTGGGAAAGAACAGTGTGCCAGATCGAGGGAGAATCTGCATGGAAAATGGAGACGTGGATAAGCAGTGTGTGAAGATACTCGTGGAGCTGGGTGGCATGTAATAAGTCAATTAGCTTGAAGATGAGTCTGGGATAGCAGTGCTTTCTCTATTCAGTGAACTAGCCTGGGAAACGTGATGAGTCTTCACAAATAACATCTCAGTAGGAAACGCTTTAGAGACCATTATCCCCATCTTTAATAACATCCACATCATTTATCCAAGGTGCATATGGAAAATGGCTCTTTCTTTGGAAAAACAAACAGCACTTCTGGGGTCACTTAGGAATTTAAATGCACTTTCTCACGAGGTTTGACTTTTGTTCTAAGAGCTCATGAAAACAGTGCTACCACTAGCTGTACCTTGCACCTTTGGGATTAACTGCAACTTAAAGAACCATGTATGAGTGAACCCAAGGTACTTATTTGAATGATAGAGTCCTTGGTAACTGTGACTATGAATACCTTGGCTTCCCTTCAGGTTGGAATCTACAGAAAAGACAATTAAAATCTCACTCCCTGAACATAATTTAACCATGTATTACTAGAAAATGTGAAACGAGGCTAGTTTCTCTTGCATTCAGTATATGGGTAAAGAGGTAAAAAAGAGTGAGAAATGCATCTTAAGAGGGCAATAGAGAAAACAAAACTCAATATCTGGACATGGGTGATCTCCCTGAAGACTAGGATAATGCATTGGTGGTTTATACAAATACCAGATTCATTATTGAATTTCTTTTTTCCTATAACTTTATCTTTTTAAAGGAAAAGAACCAGATCTCAGGTCCTATAAGAAAACTCTTAATCATTTTCTGCTTCAGATAAATTGATATTAAAAGGGTTTTTTTCTTTTTTCTTTTTTTTTTTTTTTTTGGAAATGGAGTTTCACTCTTGTTGCCCAGGCTGGAGTGCAATGGCATGATCTCGGCTCACTGCAACCTCCGCCTCCTGGGTTCAAGCGATTCTCCTGCCTCAGCCTCCTGAGTAGCTGGAATTACAGGGGCCCACCACCACGCCCGGCAAATTTTTTGTATTTTTAGTAGAGATGGGGTTTCACCATGTTGGCCAGGCTGGTCTGGAAGAAGGGGTAATTTTACAGGGGATCTGAAAAGGCTAATTTCAATTTGACCATTATTTTAGATAAAACAAAGTTGTAAGATTTTTTTGGTCAACTATCTTTTCTATCTTATTACCTCCCAGGGGCGGAGAAGGAAGCACTTTCCTGTCAACTACAGAGAGATTATCTCCTGGTTCTTCCTGATTGTATAAATAGAACTACATTTGTAAGGAATGCATTATACTGCACTTGACATCCATCAAGTATTGTGTAAAATTCTGGCTTAGAGGTGAAGAAATTGGAAAGGGCCCAGAAAAGAATAATGAACATGACTAAAGGTTTGGAAAATGAGATCCAGGACAAAAATTATATAAGTAAAGTTGAGGAAATATGATTAATTTTAGATGTCTTCTTCTTCTACTTTTTTTTTTTTTTTGGTAAGAGAAAGGGTCTCGCTCTGTCACTCAGCCTGTAGTGCAGTGGCATAATCATGGCTCACTGTAGCCTTGAACTCCTGGGATCAAGCAATCCTCCTTCTTTAGCTTCCCAAGTAGCTAGGACTACAAGCATGTGCTACTATGCCCAGCTAATGAGATGTCTTATTTGTTTTTCCAGCTTTGAGGAAGCTCAAGCATATCAGAAAATGTTTACAATCAAAAGGTTGTCAAAATGTGAGAGTACATGCAAGTCCATAGGGATTTTTGAGCCCAATTCAAAAGATTGGAAGGACTCTCTGTAGAGATCCTTTCAAATAGGGATACTGTTCCAATTATTTTCCGGAATTCATTTGTCATTCAACAAGCACTTATTGAATGCTTACCACATGACAGTCAAAGTTTTAGGTACAGAGAAATCTCTGTTCTCTCAGAGCTTACATTCTAGTGGGGAAAGACAGACAGTAAACAGTAACACAACAAACATAAATAGTTAAATTATATAGTATGTTAGAAGGTGATATAAAAAGTAGAACAGAATAAGGGGATCAGGAATAGGAATTTTGCACATTTAAAAGGGGTGGTCAGGATAGGACGCATCTTTGAGCAAAAGCAAATTGATGCAACTAAAACGTAGAATTCTGATTGGGTTAAAGGAAAAGAATGGTGATCATACTTTGTATTTACCTTGTGATATGCAGTTTACAAAGCTTTGCCACTCAGTCAGGGGTCACTGGAGGAACTGGTGCAGAATTTGGAAAAAAAGGATGAATTCCATTTTAGCCATATTACGTTTTAAGTGCCACAGGAAATAAATGCCTATCTGGTAGTCAGAAATGCAGCCCTGGAGCTAAGGAGAGATATTTGTGATAGAGATGTCGATTTGGAATCACTGTAATACCTTTGCTGGCTGAAGCGGTGGGAATGAATGGGTGAGCTCCCCAGGGGACAGCAGAGTGATGAGGTCAAGGGGAGAAGCTCACTATTAAATGTCTACATTTCAGGAGATGAAGACAAAGAAAAATGGGCAGAGGAGTATACATTTTACCCGGATCAGAGATAGAGACAAGGCAAGAAGACTGCGTTATTAGCATTTTAAAATTTCCTCTTTCATTTCTTCCTTAATGTAAGCTGGTTCTTTTCACGACAAAACACTCCCCCCGCGCTACACCTCTTTTTGCGCGAATCTTTCTCCAGGACCTTAAAAGGGTTTACTGAGCACTTCCCGCGAGCCAAGTATTTGGGGTTCCAGATCCTGGGATTTTGTCCTGACACTGCCTCCTCGTTTTAACACCCTTGCCTCCTTCTGCAGTGCCAGTTTCCAGGGAGCTGAAGCACAGGAAAGGCCTACAGAAAACAAAAGGCACAGTTTCACAAAAAGCCAAAACCAACCAACCCACAAAACACAACTGTCAGGAGTCTATATCCAGCACCTACCGCCTTTCCCCAACGCCCCCAGCCCCGCCCCTCGGCCCCACCTCCTCCCGCCCCTCGGCCCCACCTCCTCCCCGCCCCCTCGGTCTCACTCCTCCGCGCCCCCTCGGTCCCACCTCCTCCCCGCCCCCTCGGCCCTCACCCCCTCTCGGTCCCCTCCGCCCCGCCCCCTACGCCCCACCCATCCTCCCATAGGCCCCGCCCCCTACGCCCCACCCATCCTCCCGTAGGCCCCGCCCTCGGCCCCACCTCCTCCCCGCCCCTCGGCCCCACCCATCCTCCCCGCAGGCCCCGCCACTCGACCGCACCCACCAGGGCCCCGCCCCCTGGCTACGCCCACCCACCCACCCACTGGCCCCGCACCTCGGCTATACCCACCCTCGTGCGGGCCCCGCGCGTCTTCCCCACCCTGCCCGTCTGCCTACCCCGCCCCTCGCCCCCACACGTTCTCTACGCAGGCCCCCGTCCCTCTGCCCCACCCTGTTCTCGCCACTGGCCCTGTCCCCATTTGCCGGCGCCCTTCCTCTTCGCTTCCCCGTAGCTCCCGCTTTCGCCTCTTCGTTTACGACTCCGTTGGGCTCCGGCCCTCCCAGAGAGGCCTCCATAGCGCAGGTTCGTGGGTTCTCGCGGACCTTTTTCCGTGTAGCTTTCTCTTTCTTCCCGGCATTCCTGCTTCCGTTTTCTCACAGCCCTCTGGCTTTTCCACCGAGACACTTTGCGCTCAGGACTTCAGTGACGTCATCTTTCTGCGGCGCGCGGACACCCGCCGGTGGAAGAAGAAACAGCTCCGCCGTCCTTCGCTTCTTTTGCTGGGCTGCTGCTCCTTCGGCATCATGGCGCCGTCGCTGTGGAAGGGGCTGGTGGGCATCGGTCTCTTTGCCCTAGCCCACGCCGCCTTTTCCGCTGCGCAGCGTAAGTGCCTGGGGCACGGGGACCGCTTCGGTGTGGAACCCTAGGGGCGGTGTGTGGGCGCACTTCTAAGGGACCATCGGACCGAGTGTCAGATTAATGGTCCTTTGAGACCTTACAGTTTGGGGTGACTAAGAAAATCAGTGCAGGAGTTCCCAGTGGAAGGTTCGGAGTTTGAATTTGGAGAGAGTGTGGCACCTGAAATTGCAGGAAGGTTGGAAGGAGGTGTCTGGGAGAGGGTTCAGAATAGGAGTCTCCAGGAATCCAGGACAAGTGATGTCAGATCCAGCATGGGGCAGATCAGGCACAGTTGTGAGATTGAGGACTCTGGTTGCTCATGGTCCCACGACAACCAAGTGGACAACATCTTGGGCACTCTTGGGCTGTCCAGGCAGAGACTGAGTAGTTAAGTGACCGATTGCCTCAGGGAGGCACTGTGGTACAGGAGAAAGAGCACTGGACTGGGAGTCTAAAGGACTGGTTGTTAAAAACTTGCATTACCGCTACATCTGTGTGACGTTGGGCAAAAGATTTGTGCTACACTGCGTTATGAAATTCAGTTTTGGGTCGCTGTTTGAAATTGCGCTGTGTTTAGGTGCTAGAGATACAGTGATGCCCTGAGCCAGTTCAAAGTCTAAAGGAAAACAAGTGGATCAAGAAGTAGTTACAATAAAGTGATATGCTAAAAGTGTATAAGGATGCATGGAAGCAGGGACAGTCATATTTTGGGGGAACTGGGAGGTTAAGGAAAGTATCCTAGATCCTTGCTGCTTACAGTGTGGTCAACAGACCAGCATCATGAGCACCACCTGGCAGGTAATTAGAAGATACTCAGGCCAGACCTGTTCAATCAGAATCTGGGTTTTAATAAGATCCCAGGGTGATTTGTATGCGCATTAGTTTGAGAAACACTGTCCTGGAAGAGATTAGGATACACTGGAGTACTGTGTCATTTTCTACAATAAGCTTTAACTGTAGAATTATATGATTGTGGGGCGAGAAGGGCCTTTGGAGTTCACTGAAGTCCAACCCCTTCATTTTACAGATGAGGAAATTCCTGGTTAAAGGTAGTGTTAGAAGCAGGCGAGGCTTCGTGCAAACTAGCAAGCTAGCTAGGAATTGAACCAGATAGGAGATTAGTCAAAATCGATTTCTGGTGTTGGTTTGATGTTTCTTTTACACTTGTCTTTATGACAGAGCTGTAGGTTAAAACTTAAGAAATGTCTCTAAACACATTCTTCTTCAAGAGTCAATACACATGCACTCAAAAACAGTTTGAATTATTTAGTCCAAAGTACGTTATTAAATAGGGATTGTCCTAGGTTCATCTAGAATTAAGATTTTTGTATTTTATGTTTTGGGTGATGAGAATGCCTTGTGGATTTGCCACTGCAGTGAGACCTCTTTATATATAATGCTCATGTTAGGGAGAGAGTAATATGTAACTTTAAGACTAAGTGTGTCATGTCAGACTGTAGCAGCAGATAGCACAATGTGGTGCTGTGGCATGCTCATCTTTGCTGTAATGAACTTTGTTACAGTAGGGCACCAGTCATTTACTGTATCTTGTTTAATCCTCACCTCACATTATTCTCATTTTACTGTTGTGGAAATTCAGGTAATGAAAAAAATAGATACTGTATTTCTTTGATTCTAAGACACCCACCATTTTAACACTCTGAACTTGAGATATGTATTATGATCACTGCGGGCTTCTTTAATTAAATGAAATTATAGTAAATTGAAGAGCTGGCACTGATTTAGCGGGCTTCTTTAATTAAATGAAATTATAGTAAATTGAAGAGCTGGCACTGATTTAGGCTTACCAGTTTCCAAATCCTGATCCTTTTCTTTTATCCCTTGCTGCCTCCTGAGGTTAAGGCAGCAGCAGCGGAATTATAATTAACTAGTAGAGGCAGAAATTGATTTCATGGAATTCCTATTCCACCACTGCCCCAGCGTATCCTCTCAGGAGAACCATTTCCATACCAGTATTATTTTGTCCATACTGTGTGGTGGTGGTGCTATTTCAGAGTTGAGATTTTCTGTGGACTTTACTTTTTAAATAATTGTGATTTCTTTGGCGAGTTAGTGAAAGTAACAGTTTTGAGAAGTTTCTAGTATTTCTATAATAATGAAAGAAAAATTATACTAAGGTATTTCTGCCTCATACTTGCTCACTTGTCACTCTTACCCATTTTATAAGGTGACAAAGCAGGTCATGATGAAAATAAAATAGTTGACTAAGATAGAGCTGACTACCTTAGAAGATAGAAGGTTTTGAGGAATCCAGGATTAGCATTACTTTATGTATAGCATATAAGTCAGCCACTTCTTTTTTTATTTTTTATTTTATTATTATTATACTTTAAGTTTTAGGGTACATGTGCACAATGTGCAGGTTAGTTACATATGTATACATGTGCCATGCTGGTGTGCTGCACATAAGTCAGCCACTTCTTTGGTATATTGATTTGCTTCATTTTAAGAAAGAAAAATGAACTACAGTTTCCTTAATGGTATGCTTCTGGTTTATAGATCGTTCTTATATGCGATTAACAGAAAAAGAAGATGAATCACTGCCAATAGATGTAAGTTGGTCATTTATATTCCGTTACATGTATGTTTAAAATCAGCCACATAGCTTGTAATAATTTTTTTTTTACTGGTTTTTCGTAAAATTTTTCAGACATGAAATAAAATCTGATCTCCACTTTTCTTTTCTTTTCTCTTTTGAGACGGAGTCTCACTCTGTCACCCAGGCTGGAGTGCAGTGGCGTGATCTCAGCTCACTGCAAGCTCCGCCTCCCAGGTTCACACCATTCTCCTGCCACAGCCTCCCGAGTAGCTGGGACTACAGGTGCCCACCACCATGCCCGGCTAATTTTTTGTATTTTTAGTAGAGACAGGGTTTCACCGTGTTAGCCACGATGGTCTCGATCTCCTGACCTCATGATCCGCCTGCCTTGGCCTCCCAAAGTGCTGGGATTACAGGCGTGAGCCACCACGCCTGGCCTGTGATCTCCACTTTTCATCACTCATAAAGCTCAAAGATTTGGAAAGGTTTCTCTATTTGGCTTCTAGAGCTGTAGTCGAAATAGTCTTTCTCGAAGATGCTCTGTCCATAGTATGGGATGGACTTAAAAAGTTGATTATTTAGCTTTATTTCTTAGAAAAGTTCATTTTTATGTAAGGGAAATAAAGCCAACAGTACATTGTTTAGGGACATACATAGGTGGTAAAATGAAAGTGGTTTTAGTTTTTTTTCTTTTTTTTGAGACAATGTTTTGCTCTTGTTGCCCAGGCTGGAATGCAGTGACGCGATCTGGGCTCGTTGCAACCTCTGCCTCCCAGGTTCAAGCAATTATACTTCCTCAGCCTCCCAAGTAGCTGGGATTATAGGCGCCCACCACCACGCCCAGCTAATAGCTAATTTTTTTGTATTTTTAGTAGAGACAGGATTTCCCTGTGTTGGCCAGGCTAGTCTCGAACTCCTGACCTCAGGTGATCCATCCGCCTCAGCCTCCCAAAGTGCTGGGATTACAGGTGTGAGCCACAGCGCCCGACCAGGAAAGTGTTTTTTAAAACTAAAATGATAAGTATTCCAGCATCACTCACAATTTTTATCTTTACTAGACTTGAAATTACACAAGTAGTAAGTTCTTTGTAACAGAGTCAAACAGTAAAAACTAAAACTGACCCTACACAATTATAAAAACACCAACAACAGAAGAACTGGCCCCGTTCCTTGGCAGTTCCACTTCTACTCCCAACAGTTTGGAGTATAGCAGTAGTTCAGTCTTCTTCCTATACACAAACAGCATTATGTATGTGTAGTTTTACCTAATCCAAACACGTATTATTTTTTCTTTAAAAAGTTATACATGTGTATATATGTATAGTTTTATAATTAACTTTTTTATTACTTAACAACTTCAATCTTACTTTCATGACAGCTCATATAGATTCTTGTTAAAAGTGCCTGTGACTGTGTTATATAAAACAAGTCTTCTGGCCAGGCATGGTGGCTCACGCCTGTAATCCCAGCACTTTGGAAGGCCAAGGCAGGCAGATCATGAGGTCAGGAGATCAAGACCATCCTGGCTAACACGGTGAAACCCCGTCTCTACTAGTAAACACAAAAAATTAGCCGGGCATGGTGGTGGGCGCCTTAATCCCAGATACTCGGGAGGCCGAGGCAGGAGAATCACTTGAACCCGAGAGGCAAAGGTTGCAGTGAGCCGAGATCATGCACTCGAGATCTGCACTCCAACCTGGGTGACAGAGCGAGACTCCATCTCAAAAACAAAAACCAAGTGTTCTTGGTAGACTGGTGGTGGGAATGTAAATTGGTATCATATATGATGTTAGATTTTAATTTAAACAGGAAAATAGATTGTGGCTAATTTTGACTTTGTCTGTAATTAAATATATGATTGATGAGGCTGTTAACTCCTATCACCTTTTTTTTGTGGTAGATACACACACACACACACACACACACACACATATTTATGTCTATTTTAAAGAACTTTTTTCTATAATCTGAACATGCCCATAATCCCATGTTGGTTAAAATAAAACATTCTGCGTTTTTGCTCGCTCAACCTCTTTGGAAAGCAGTTGATATTACTCAATCAAATTGAACATGTGCATACTCTACACTCAGTGTTTCCATGTATGAACTGGGCGACATGCATATGAATATTCATGTTGATTGTGAAGGTAACAGGAAACAACCCACATATCCAATAACAACAGCAGAATGGATAAATTGTGGTATTTTCATATCATGAAATACAAAGCACAGTGAAAACTGGCCGAGCACGGTGGCTCATGCCTGTAATCCAAGCACTTTGGGAGGCTGAGGCAGGCGGATCACCTGAGGTCAGAATTTGAAACCAGCCTGGCCAACATGGTGAAACCCCATCTCTACTAAAAATACAAAAATCGGTTGGGTGCAGTGGCGGGCACCTGTAATCCTAGCTACTTGGGGGCTGAGGCACGAGAATCACTTGAACCTGGGAGGCTGAGGTTGCAGTGAGCCGAGATTGCACCACTGCACTCCAGCCTGGGTGACAGAGCAAGACTCCATCTCAAAAAAAGAAAACACACACACACACACACACACACACACACACACACACACACACAATGACATAATGTTGAGCGAGGAAAGCTAGACACAAAAGAATACATTTGAGTCCATTTAAATAAAGTTCAGTATGGGCAAAAGTAAGGCATATATGTTTTAGAGATTCATATATATTTAATAGCTGGTAAAATTATCAAGAAAAACAAGAAACTGAGTAATATATAATTCAGGACCATAGTTAACTTTGAGAGGGAAGGTAAAGGATATAATCTGAGATTGACATGTGGAACTTGAAAGGTACTAGGAATGATCTATTTCTTAAGCTGGGTGGTGGGTACATGGTCTTTTAATTGCTTTATGCTGTGTACATATGCTTTCTGCACTCTATGATATGTAACAATAATACTGGCTGGGCGTGGTGGCTCACGCCTGTAATCCCAGCACTTTGGGAGGCCGTGGCGGGCGGATCACCTGAGGTCAGGAGTTCGAGACCAGCCTGACCAACATGGAGAAACCCCGTCTCTACTAAAAATACAAAATTAGCCTGGCGTGGTGGCGCATGCCTGTAATCTACTCAGGAGGCTGAAACAGGAGAATTGCTTGAACCCGGGAGGTGGAGGTTGCAGTGAGCCGAGATTGCACCATTGCACTCCAGCCTGGATAACAAGAGGGAAACTTCGTCTCAAAAACAAAAAGCAAACAACAACAACAACAAAAAAACAAAAACAATAATACCTTAAAAATTCTTAGTTGCTCTTGGAAGCAGGTAATATTTGATCATTGAGTTCTGAGTGGCTCAGTACCATTCAGTACTCAGTGATTTTGCTTATTTGAACACTAGATTTATTTATTGAAGCATCAGAGGTATTTTTGCAGCCAATCCACAGAATTTATAGATTGTATTGTGTCTGAATCCCAGTCATTTCAAGTGAGCATTGTCTCCCTGATGGTGGCCCTGAGAGGACTACCTGTTAGAGGCAATGAAGAGGTAGAGAGAAAATTGTAAATATTTATAATAATGTTTGTGTTATTTAGTATTATCAATCTTTATACTCACAGATAGTTCTTCAGACACTTCTGGCCTTTGCAGTTACCTGTTACGGTATAGTTCATATTGCAGGAGAGTTTAAAGACATGGATGCCACTTCAGAACTGAAAAATAAGTAAGTCTTTCTCTTTTCATAGGCATTGCATTTCATAGAGGTTTGCTGTATTCACATAATTTTAAAAAGTACGTTTTCTGATACATAAAAGTTGGTTTTGTTTCTGCATTTTGATTACACAGTTTGTATGAATAATGAGGTAAAAACATTGAGGCGGTATTTGATACTGTAAGAAAATGGAAGATGAATGCCCGATTATTCACAATAGAATCAAAAAAATACGTTGCTTAAAATTATTGGTTGGTTGTATGGATGAAAATAGATATATAGAAAAATAATGCCTCAGAATTTTTAACCTTTCTCCTTCCATTCCTTCCTTGCTCCCTTTCTTCCCCCCTCCCTTCCCCCTTTCACTCCTTCCATCCCTCTCTTCCTACCATCCTCTTTCTATCCTCTTGTCCCAGCTTAGTCTTTGGAAGAGTAAGTGGTTTTCGGTTTCCCCTCTCACTTGAACCTAGTATGTGAGATAAGCTCTGCTCCCAGGCCCTTTTCTACTACTGGATTAAAAGTATATTTGTTATTCTGCTTTCTTTTTTTTCTCCTGGACTACTTCTAAGCTATTTTCATGAGCTGTGTTTGCTTTTATTTTTCATATTTTTACTTTCCTAAAATCATCCTTTAGCTTTGTTCAGTTCCATCTCTGGACTTTACCCACCTTCTTGATCCTGGACATGATGCCCCTTTACAATATTTTCTTAGAAGGAGTCACAGTGAACATTTATGTGTTAGAGGAAAGTCATATTCCCCTTTTAGTTCATTATATACATTTTATTTATTTTTATTTATTTCTTTCTTTATGGAGACAGAGTCTCTATCAACCAGGCTGGAGTGCAGTGGCATGATTTTGGCTCACTGCAACCTCTGCCTCCTAAGTTCAAGTGATTCTCCTGCCTCAGCCTCCTGAGTAGCTGGGATTAACAGGCACCTGCCGCCACGCCTGGCTAATTTTTGTATTTTTAGTAGAGACGGGGTTTCACCATGTTGGCCAGGATGGTCTCGAACTCCTGACCTCAAGTGATCCACCCGCCTTGGGTTCCCAAAGTTCTGGGATTACAGATGTGAGCCACCGTGCCCCACCCAATATGTACATTTTAAGGAGTTACATATCAGGCCTCTTTTTTGTATGGGAGTATGCTTGGATGTTTAGGTGGGCTGACTGAGATTTGAGTTTTTATCAAAGGAAGAGTTCTCCTATCCTTTCCAGGAAAATAATATTGAAAAACAAAAACCATAAAGGCCACACACCAAGGTGTTTGTGAACTCTTTTAGACTACATATCTCTCACTGGAAAAGAAGAAAGGATACTTTACTGTCATCACTGCTTGCTCTTACAAAGAGTCTACCAAGAATCACAGGCAAGGGGCCAGGAAAGAAAGAAGTAAAACAATGTCATTAAGTAGGTGGTAGAAAAATATGTGTTTGGACAATAGCAGGTACAGAGGGCCAAAAGGAATTTTTTGTTGTGCTTGAAAGATTCTTGGAAAACAGATCTGTGAAACGATCATATGGCTTGAATAATGAGGGCCAAATGAGAATAATCAAAGCTGTAATCTATGTGCTGCTTTTTTAAAAAGACTATTCGACATGCGTTACTGTTAGATTTACAGGGGAGATTAATAGTTAAGTTAGTATTTGTGTTGTTATTCATAGGCATTCTGGAAGGAATGGCTGGATAAAAAAAAATATTAGAAGCCGGGCATCATGGCTCATACCTGTAATCTCGGCTCTTTGGGAGGCTGAGGTAGGAGAATTGCTTGATCCTAGGAGTCTGAGACCACCTGGGCAACATTGGGAGACCCTGTCTCTACAAAAAATAATAATAAAAGAAAGCCATGTGTGGTGGTGCGCATCTGTAGTGCCAGCACTTGGGGGGCTGAGATGAGAGGGTCGCTTGAGTCCAGGAGTTTGAGGCTGCAGTGAGCTATGATTGTGCTACTGCACTCCAGCCTGGGCAGCAGAATGAGACCCTATCTCTATTTTTTTTAAAAAGAAGAAATTTGAGAGCTATATGCTGCTTTTCCAGGTTTCTTATTTTCTTTATATAGGAAAAGAGATACAGTATAATTATTATTTATAGTCTGATTTCATGTATTAATACTTGTTAAAAAATATAACCCATAGTAAATTGATAATTCATTAGAAGCCTACTTATTTTCAAGTAGGGTTTTATAAAGGTTTATCTAAAATTGATGCTTTTTTCTTCTTTCAAGGACATTTGATACGTTAAGGAATCACCCATCCTTTTATGTATTTAATCATCGTGGTCGAGTACTTTTCCGGCCTTCGGATACAGCAAATTCTTCAAACCAAGATGCATTGTCCTCTAACACATCATTGAAGTTACGAAAACTCGAATCACTGCGTCGTTAAGATTTTTACAAATTATAATAATAGGACACGACACAGAGCTGGAATATTGGAGTTTGGGGTATAAAACACTCCTCCCTGCCCCCATTAGTATTTATATTGATCTTTCAGACCTACTTTAGTAAAAAAAACATGGCCCTTGTTTATATACTATTAATCCAATCATTAATGCAGTGTAAGTTATATATGAAATGAGTCTTTGGTATTTCATATAGGAATTATTTTTTTTCATTTAAAACAAATCCACATCTTTTGTAAAAGCCACTGTTTTGAACACATTTCCTTGAAAAATGTTGGTGGTTTTTGTGATTATTTATTTTTTTAGATTTCTTTTCTTTTGCACTACAATTTTTGGAATCCTTTTGGAAATACTGTGTGACTGCTGTGTTTTGCAGCATGAATTATAGTAAAATGGTCTTCAATTCTTAACAAATGGACTTCCCTGATGAGACCAAAATGGTGATTTAACAGTTTTTCTTGTGTCCCCTAAAAAGTGGCTCTGCTTCAGAAGTACTTGCCAGTTTTTAATTTATTTGTGACTTTTCACCCTACCCTGCTCCCATATACCTTCTACCATCAGCTGTCTTGTTTCATCATTTCTCTGAGATTCTGTGTGCAGTGAGCAATTTTTGTGTCAGAAATTCTTTGTCAGAACAAATGTATGCAACAGGCTCAACTTACTGTAAAGCTGCTTGTGTTCTCTTTATTTATCTGTAAAATTTTCCCTAATTGATTATATAGTGTAAGAATAGTTGAAGACTAGTTGAAGACCTTTTGTGATTTCATTATCATGCCTATGCAGAAGAAAAATCATTGAGGAAAATTGTCATTAGCCAGTTTAACTGATTCAAACTCTGTTTATTTCATACTAAACTAGTGAATAAATGAAATAAAGGAAACTCGTCATTAATCTAAAGACAGAGTTCAAAGGAATTGGGCCAAATATATTCTCAGTATTTGGAACTAATGTTTTTAAGGTTTTTAGGAAAATCAGGTCATTTAAGAAATTGTTTTGTAGTTTCTGGTTTATAGCAGGCTTCAAGTTTTCCATCTTCACTGTATGTTGCTGAAAGTGAGGATGAGGATACAGAGTTGATATTTTTAGAAACAGTAATTTTACTTTTAAGGAAATTGGCTAGCTCTTTGAGCTAGAGAGCTGTAGGAAGCTCAACATTTCTTTGTAGAGAACGTTGCTTTTTTTGGATTGTACAGGTATAAAAACATTGCTTTTGTTGAATTGTATAGGTGTAAAAAGGGAATAACTGTATGCAGGTTTGAAAAGGAAATGTGCTTTAGGCATGAGTCATAAGATGCCATTGTACTTGTAGGCATTTTATTTTCCTTTAGAAATGGACATCAGCTCTTCTCTTCTGACTGGTAACACATAGCCCCAAAGCATGAGATTATTTTTCATTGGGTTTTTATTGTTGTTTAGTTTTGGTTTGTTACGTCAGCCCAGTCTGTCTGCGGAACACTGACTCTGCTCTCTAATGAGAACAAAGTTAGATATCTGCCGATAACCTAAAATAATTTAGAAATGAATTAAAAATGTGAAATCGGGTTAAAGTGATGATGATAAAATAGCATGCAAGAAACAAGCTCCTTCCATCAGACTTGGCTACTATTTTCTTCTGGTATGATTTGGTTTGGAAGAGCCTCTTGTTTCCTTCTCTTTGGGGTATGTCTTCGTTTCTTAATATGTTTGTAACATTATTGAGATATAATTCACATACCTTACAATTCACTTATTTTAAGGGTACAATTTAGTGGTTTTTAGTGTATTCACAAAGTTGTGTAACCGTGACCACAGTCAATTTTAGAACATTTCGTTACCCCAAAAAGAAACCCTGTACCCTTGAGCAGTCACCTCTCATTTTCTCCCAGTGCCCACCCCGTCCCCGAGCCCCTGGCAACCACTAATCTATTTCTCTCTCTGTAGATTTGCTTATTCTGGTCATTTCATATAAATGGAATTCTACAATATTTGGTCTTTTGGGACTGGCTTCCCAAATATGATTTTCTATATGGAGTGAGAAAATTCTTCTCATCTTGAGAACTCTTATTGCTGTGAAAGGGAGTGGTTGGTAAAATCAATAGATTTCAGGCAGGAGGGCCAGATACCTAACAGGTTTTTCTCCGTGAATCTTATGCTGAGTAGTTTTTCCTCATAACCAAGCATTTATGATATATTACTACTTATAATACTGTGGCTAGTCTCTAGAATGGATGTTGAAATCTTTGCCTCCTCAGTCGGGAAGAGTCCTGCTAAAAATCAGGCTAAAAATCAGGCCAAAAATCAGGCCAAATGACTTGGCAAATAATTGACAAAGTGGTTTTCACGTGTGTCTATCTTTGCTAGCAGCTTGTATACCTCAGGCCAGGTGAGCTCCCCAAATTTCTTTTTTCATTTACTCCAGTGAGTTTCTACTGTCTTTTTCAAGTATGTACCATAGGACTTAAAGGTGATTTGGATGCGTTGTAACACTGCTAAATATGCTAAGTACAGAATTTTATTTACAGTACTGTGAGACAGTCAATTATTGCCTAGGGTAGTTCAAAAATATGATGTGAGCTAGTTAAGCCTTTACTTGACTGATTTCAGTGATATTCAGAAGTGTGTACCAATCATGGCTCTTTAAAATACGGAACGACTCACTTAATAACCAGGGAACCAGCCAAATACTGTGCAGCCGCAGAATATGCATATCAATGAATTGGAGGTGATTATTCTCTGTAACTCCCTAATGATTGTTTTCTAAGCATTGTGGCTTCTCAGTGGCTTGACAGCATCTTCCTGGTTGTATGTGGCCTGTTTACATGATGTATTGAATAATGTTGTTTGTTGTGAGCATCAATGCCTGTAACACCAAACTAAACACGTGTTTTTGGGATATGTTTCCAATCTTTAAATGACCTTGCCCTGTCCAATAAATAAATGATTGTCTCACCCTGTTTTTGGTAGTGTTTTTTGGGCTTTTTTTTTTTTGGACTTTTAATCTCATTTCTTCTGCTTTTCTGTCCCCAGAAAAATGTAAGAGCTAATTTTATGACTGTATTTTTCTACTGTGATGCTGTTTTACTAAATTCAATGGATAATTTAATTGTACATGTAAAATATTACTGCAGTTTTATGCTTTTAATAGTCAAAATAGAATGTATAATCTTGATGATGTTTATAAATCATCAAATGCCCTTTGGGGTGTAAAAATGGGTTCTTGAGCAGCAGTGTCTAATGATTCCATCACAAATTTGTTATAAAGCCAAACTCCCATTGAAAGTGTCACTTTATACTTAATAGGAAATCGTTATGATTAAAGCATCAAGGAAGCAAATATAAAGTTTAATGAAAATCCAAGGGGAAGTTCTAAATTGCAAAACTTGGCACTTATCTACAGTATTTTGAAAAATAACACCACCGGTATTCAAACCTACCTAGGAATATCTCAAAATAACCTGTTAATTAAGTGTTCTTAGAAAGGGGAGTGGGGGCAAGAAAGATGATGTATGCACATGGCGAAAAGATCAGATGGTACAGAAAGGTATAAAAACTTGGTCCCTTCCCTCCTACCCTAATACTTCTCTCCAAAAGTAACCAGTTTCAAGTGTCTTGTACTCACAGGAAAACAATTTTTTATTTTTTATCAGCAAATTTGTACTTTAAAAATTTCACATTAATAGATTCAGACTATATATACTCTTCTGTACCTTGCTTTTTTTTGCTACCTGTGTTTTATGAGATCTTTCTGTATCAGTATATATAAAAATACCTCATTATTTTTAGCGGCTGTGTGGTATTCTAATGTTTGAATGTGTTACAAATGTTCAAACACTGATAGGCTCTTTAGGTTGTTTCCAATATTAAATCACATTGTGGTGAATATACTTGTACATATAATGAGTTTTTATTCTACAGTGTACCTAGCAATACAATTGCTGGATCAGAGGGTATTTTTTATTTTCAGTTCAGTAGTTACTGCCAAATTGTCCTCTAGAAATCTTTGCCCAGTATGCTTCCACATATAATGTATGAGAATGATTATTTACCAAACCCATGCCAATACTGGGTACTAAACTTTTGAAGTCTGATCATGTGAAAGTGAATAAATGGTATCTTGCATTTTAATGAAGTTCTAATGCATTTTAATGAAGGTCTGGTACATTTTAATGAAGGAGATGGAACACATTTTCATGTTTATTGATTACTGATATTTCCTGTGAAATGTGTAGTCATGTTCTGTTTTCTATTAGGTGATATGTGTTTTATTGATTTGTATGAGCTTTTTGTAAGCTAAGAAAATTGGTCCATTGTCATGTTTAATAATATTTTCCTAAGTTTTATTTATGTAGTTAAACTTAGTCTTTACAGCTTCTGAGATTTTGCCTTGCTTAGAAAGGCCACCTTTGCATTTAAGAATAAATTTATTGTATTTTTCCAGTGTTTTAAAGGTTTTTTTTTCAACTTTTAAATCTTTGATTCATTTGGAATTTGTCTAGGTAGTAAGAGTGAGGAGAGGATTCAACATTTTTCTCTCCAATAGCAATCTATTCTAACCCCATTTATTAACTTTTTCAACACTGATTGGAAAAACCATCATCCTCATTCATACATCAAATTTCCATATGTCTGGTTAGATATGCTTCTGGGTTCTGTAGTCTGTTGCAAAAAATACGAGTCTTTTAATTATTTTAAATTGTTACATATTTTTGTCTTGGGTATTGCTAGTCCATACCTCATTTTTAGGAATTTTTTCTAGTTACTGCATGTTTATTTTTTTCAGATAAGCTTTCATATCATTTTGTCCAAATCTAAAATTATATTTTCCCTGAAATTTAATTTTGAAAAATTTCAAATCTACAGAAAATGTGAAAGAAAATAGGATGGACACCAGTATACTTTTCATTTAGGTTCACCATTTTTAACATTTTGCCACTGTTGCTTTTGCTCTCTCCAGATGTGCTTTTCCTCCCCTCCTGATTCATTCGAGCTAAGTTGCAAACTTCATCATCACACTTCAGGACATCACTTAATATGTCAGCATACCTTTCCTGCAAGAGTGAGGAGATTCTCCCATTTAACCACAATTCCATTATCACAGGTAAAAAAATGGATCAACCACCCAAAGTTTCATATTCATATTTCCCCATGTATCCCCTAAATAGCTTTTATAGCTGTCCCCACCAAGGTTCACAAATTATGTTATTAGTGTGTCTCTGTAGTCTCTTTTCAAGTCTGTCTACCTCTTTTAAGCTGGTATTTTCTCTAGACAAACTTTATTTTCTTAGAACTGTTTTAGATTTATGGAGAAAATGGGAAGATAGTATAGAGAATTCCCACATACTCCATACTCAATTTCCTCCATTAACATGTTAGCATGAGGCATTTGACACAATGAGCCAATGTCAATACATTATTATTAGTAGTAGTAGTATTGGTATTACTGGAATGCAATGGCGTGATCTCGGCCCACTGCAACCTCTGCCTCCCAGGTTCAAGCGATTCTCCTGCCTCAGCCTCCCGAGTAGCTGGGAGTACAGGCATGCACCACCACGCCTGGTTAATTTTGTATTTTTAGTAGAGACGGGGTTTCTCTATGTTGGTCAGGTTGGTCTCAAACTCCTGACCTCAGGTGATCCACCCGTTTCGGCTTCCCAAAGTGCTGGGATTACAGGCGTGAGCCAACATGCCTGGCCTAATACATTATTATTAACTAAAGTCCATACTTTATTCAGATTTCCTTTTTTTTTTGAGACAGAGTCTCTCTCTGTTACCCAGGCTGGAGTGCAGTGGCGCGATCTCGGCTCACTGCAAGCTCTGCCTCCCGGGTTCACGCCATCCTCCTGCCTCAGCCTCCCCAGTAGCTGGGACTACAGGTGCCCACCACCATGCCCGGCTAATTTTTTGTATTTTTAGTAGAGACGGGGTTTCACGGTGTTAGCCAGGATGTTCTCGATCTCCTGACCTCGTGATCCGCCCGCCTCGGCCTCCCAAAGGGCTGTGATTATAGGCGTGAGCCACCGCGTCCAGCCCCTTTGGTTTTACCTAGTATCCTTTTTGTGTTCTAGGATTCTATCAAGAGGACCACATTACGTTTAGTCATCATGTCTTGGCTCCTCTTGGCTGTGACAGTTTCTTAGACTTCCCTTGTTTTTGATGATCTTGACAGTTTTCAGGAGTGCTGGTCAGGTATTTTGTAGAATCTTCCTCTACTGGGATTTGTTAGATGATTTTTCGGTTATTAAACTGGAGTTGTGTGTGTTTTTGGAGGAAGACCACTAAGGTAAAGTGCTATTCTTATCACATCATATCAAGGACACATTTATACTGCTGATGTTAATCTTGATCACCTGGCTGAGGTAGTGTTTGTCAGGTTTCCCCACTGTAAAGTACTGTTTTTTCCCCTTTCCATACTGTACTTTTTGGAAGGAAGTCACTCTGCACAGCCCACACATAAGGAGTGACATGTTATGCTCCACCTCCTTGAGGACAGAGTATCTACATAACTTATTTGGAATTCTTCTGCATGGGAGATATGCTTCTTCTCCCCCATTTATTCATTTATTTTTATGAGTTTGGACTCATACCTTGCTTTATCCTTTAATACTATATCTTGTTGAAATTGTTCCAGTTTCAGACATTGGTAGCTTTTTCAGTAAACTCCTGTGTCCCTTTGACATATTCCCATCGTTGTCATTGTGAGTTTTCTATTTTTTTTTTTTATTTGAGTACTTCCTTCCTGGCACTACAAAGATGTTCCGGGCTTGTGTTGTATATTTCCTTCCTCAGTCCTGGAATCAGCCATTTCTCCAAGGAGCATGGTTCCTTTCATTGAAGAATGGTATTACAAACCAAGATCTGGCCACTAGGTTCGCTCATTGCTGCTGACGTTTCATTGCCTCTAGGCCTTTTCAGCAGACAGATCAAGGAAATATATATGTGCATACTAACCTGTGCATTTATGCCTAAGTGTAAATATGTAACATCTGTATTTCCATTAAATGAAACATGAGTTCATACTGATGTTCAATCCATTACCACATAGATCATTCTAACCTCTTCCCTTTGCTTATCTGTAAACCTCCACTGCAACTGAGAAACCCGACTCCCACCATCGGCTCTCTTCTTGCTTCAATTGTTTAATTCCAGTATACATATAAACTGGCTTCAGAATTGTTAACCCTTTCCCCCACAAGAAACAACTTTATCAACTAGAGCACAGTGATTATGTAGCTTTGTTGGTTGTTCATTTGTTGCCATTAGTTTCACAGGCTACTCATTTTGAAAGTTACTTAGGTCAGGACCTTTTCCCTCACCTCCTTTGGTGAGATTGTTTCATAAATTTGTGATAAACTTAGATTGTTTTGTAACATTCTACGTTCGATTTTGGTATTCTCCTGACCTCCCAAATGGTTTTTAAAAATGTGTGTACATTAAGGTTCACTTTTTGTTTCTGGAAGTTCAGTGGGTTATGATGGATTCATAATGTTAGGTATCCACAATTGTATTATCACATAGAATAGTTTCACAGCCATAAGAATCCCTGTGCTTCACATATTTATCCCTCCCTCCCCTTCTGCTGAGCCTGTGTTAACCACCGATCTTTTTAGTGTCTCTATAGTTTTGCCTTTTCAAGAATGTCATGTGGTTGGAATCATGCAGTATGTAGTCTTTTTAGACTGGCTTCTTTCACTTAGCAATATGCATTCAGGATTCCTCCATTTCTCTCAGAAGTTTGATAATTCATTTCTTCTTATCTCTGAATAATAGTTTTATTGTATGGATGTTCCCACACTTTGTTTATCCATTCACCTATTGAAGGTCATCTTGGTTGCTGCCAGTCTTTGCTGGTTATGAATAAATCTTCCATAAACACTCACATGCAGGTTTTTGTGTGGACATGATTTTTCAAAGTGGTTGGGTGTAAATACCGAGGAGCAGAATTGCTGGGTCATATGATGAGATTATGTTCAGCTTTATAAGAAATTGCCAAGCTGAATGCGGTGGCTCATGCCTATAATCCTACCTTGAAAGGCCAAGACGGGCGATCACTTGAGCCCAGAAGTTCGAGACCGCCTGGGCAATATGGTGAAACCCTGTCTCTACACAAAATACAAAAAAAATTAGCCAATCATGGTGGTGCATGTCTGTAGTCCCAGCTACTCAGGAGACTGAAGTGGGAGGATTGCTTGAGCCTGGGAGTTCCAGGCTGCAGTGACCCGTGTTCGCACCACTGCACTCCAGCCTGGATGGTAGAGTGAGACCCTGTCTCAAAAAATAAAATAAATAAAAAATAAAAAAATTGCCAAACTGCCATCCAAAGTGGCTGTACCATTTTGCATTCCTATCAGCAATGGATGAGAGTTCCTGTTGCTCCATGTCTTTGCCAGCAATTGGTATTGTCAGTTTTTGAATTTTAGTTATTAATAGGTGTGTAGTGCTATTTCTTTGTTTTAATTTGCAGTTCTTTAACAACAAATGATGTTAAGCATCGTATGTGCTTATCTGCCGTCTGCATTTCTCCTGTGATGAGGTATCTGTTCAGGTCTTTTGCCCATTTTAAAATTGGTTTGTTTGCTTAATTGTTGAGTTGTAAGACTTCTTTGTATATTTTGGATACAAGTCCTTTACACGTGTGGGTTTTGCAAATATTTTCTCCCGGTCAGTGGCTTCTCTTTTCATTCTCATAACAGTGTCTATCACAGATAAATTTTGATTGTAGTAAAGTTCAACTTATCAGGTTTCTCTTTCATGGATCATGCTTTTGGTGTTGAATTTAAAAGTTCACTTTCAAACCTAAGCTCATCTAGATATTCTCCTATGTTTCCATTCAAAGGTTTTGTAGGTTTTCATTTTACATTTAGATCTATAATCCATTTGAAGTTAATTTTTGCAAAAGGTATAAATAAGATCTGTGTCTAGGTTCCTTTTTTTTTTTCATATGGACATCCGCTTGTCCTAGCACCATTTGTTGAGAAGACTGTGCTTTCTTCATTGCTTTGCTTTTGTTCCTTTGTCAAAAACCAATTGACTGCATATGTGTGGATCTATTTCTGGGCTGTCTACTTTGTTCCATTGGTTGATGTGTCTATTGCCAGTCCCACAGTGTCTTGATCATTGTACCTTTATACTATGTCTTGAAATTCGGTAGTATGAGTACTCCAAGTTTGTTGTTATTTTTCAGTATTGTGTTGGCTATTCAGGGTCTTTCCTGTTTCCTTAGAAGCTTTATAATCTGTTTGTCAATATCTCCAAGATAGTTTGCTGGGATTTTCATGTTGATTGCTTTGAATCTATAGATCACGCTGGGAAGGACTGACAATAATATTGCATCTTCCAATTTGTGAAGGTGGAATAGCTTTCCATTTATATAGACCTTGTAGTTTTCCACATGTAGATCCTGTACATATTTTGTTTGGATTATACGTATTTCATTATTTTGGCCAGGCATGGTGGCTCACGCCTGTAATCCCAGCACTTGGGAGGCCAAGGTGGGTGGATCACCTGAGGTTAGGAGTTCAAGACCAGCCTGGCCAACATGGTGAAAACCTGTCTCTACTAAAAATACAAAAAAAAATAGCCAGGTGTGGTGGGGGGCACCTGCAATCCCAGCTACTCGGGAGGCTGAGGCAGGAGAATCGCTTGAACCCGGGAGGTGGAGGTTGCAGTGAGCTGAGATCATGCCACTGCACTCCAGCCTGGGCAACAAGAGCGAAACTCCATCTCATATTTCATTATTTTGGTGCTCTTGTGAATGACATTGCCTTTAAATTTCAAATTCCAATTATTGGGATTTAGGAAAGTAATCCAATTTGTATATTAACCTTATATCCTACTCCTTGTTATCATTATTTTTAAAATTCAGGAATGGATCTTGAATTTTTTCAAGTGCATTTTTGGAATATATTGAAATAACCATATATATTTTTTCTTTTACATATTAAAATGGCAAATTACAAGAATAGATTTTCAAATGTTGACCCATCTTTGCATTCATGAGATGAAGTAAGTATTCATTAAAAATAACAGCTTGCTAGGATTTTGGTTTTTAAATTTCCCTTAATGTTAGTTCTGCTTTTATGATAATTTCTTTAAACCACAGATTCATTAAAAGGAGGAGAATTCTGCTACAAGTCAGGCTTATTTTTTTCGTGATTGTTAAAGGGTACTGACCTTTTGCTCTGCCATAATTTATATGCCTTTCTTTTTGTAGTCAAATGTGTTAACTATACAGAGCATATATATAATGAAACTTATAAAAGGGGCATACCATCAAATGTAAGATGAGAGTATTATCAATGCCATCGCAGTAAACTTTTCTGTTTAGCACTTTTTGTATCCTCTTGAAGAAATATTTTTCTATTTTGAAATCTTAAAGAAATTCTTCTATAATTTCTTCTAAAGTCTTATTAATTTTTTCTTTCACACTTAAGTACTTAATCCATTTGAAATTGCTTTTTAAAAAATATGGTATAAGAAAGAAATCCAACGGCATTATTTTTCACATAGATTGCCAGTTGTCCCAGTGCTGTCCACTACTACATGATCTATTCTTTCCTCCAATCATGTTCAATGATACCTCTGAAATGTGTCAAATTTCCACATATTCATAGGACTCTTTCTGGGCTCTGCTATTCTATTTTCATTGTTCAATTCATGTACCTCTGCATTCATATCACACTGTCATTATTATTAAAGGTTAATAATGTCTTGAAAACAGTAAGGCATTTCCCCCTAATTTGTTCTTCACGTTTATCTTGACTGATCTTGAGAATTTACTTTTCCATATACATTTTATTTATTTATTTATTTATTGAGACGGAATCTCTGTCACCCAATCTGGAATGCAGTGGCGCGATCTTGGCTCACTGCAACCTCTGTCACCTGGGTTCAAGCGATTCTCCTGCCTCAGCCTGCCAAGTAGCTGGGATTACAGGCGCCTGCCACCGTGTCTGGCTAATTTTTGATGTTTTAGTAGAGATGGGGTTTCACTATATTGGCCAGGCTGGTCTTGAACTCCTGACTTCGTGATCCACCTGCCTCAGCCTCCCAAAGTGCCGGTATTACAGGCGTGAGCCACCGCGCCTGGCCTTATTTATTTATTTATTTAGACAGAGTCTTGCTCTGTCACCCAGGCTGGAGAGCAGTGATGCAATCTCAGCTCACTGCAACCTCCACCTCCCAGGTTCAAGTGATTCTCGTTTCTCAGCCTCCCGAGTAGCTGGGACTACAGGCACGCACCACCATGCCCTGCTAATTTTTGTGTTTTTAATAAAGACAGGGTTTCACCATGTTGGCCAGGCTGGTCTCAAACCCCTGACCTCGGGTGATCCATCCACCTCGGCCTCCCAAAGTGCTGGGATTATAGGTGTGAGCCACTGCACCCAGCCCATATACATTTTAGAATCAGCTTGTCAAGTTCCATGAAAAGAACGTGTTGGGATCTTTGTCATTTTAGTGAATTTATACATTAATCTGGAGAGGGGGATGGACATTGAGTTCTCCTATCCACAGTGTAGCCCCCCTTTTAAGTTTTCTCTGATGTCTTCCAGTAAATTTTTATAATTATCTGCCTATTGGTTGGTATACCTCCTTATATTCATTTTATATATATGCATTCACATACTTCATATATATAGTCCGTATATATTCCATATATATGATATATGTTTCTACATATATATCTTTATATGCTTATTCCTTATATAGTTTTGCTAATGTTACCTTAAAAAGTTACATTTCCTAAGTTTCTTGGTACTCTTATATAGAAGCACAGTTAATTTTTATATTCTGATTTTATATCTAGCCACCTTGTTCTTTGTCTACAGACTACTTTGAGCTTTTAGTTTAGACAAATAATTTATCTCAGGATGCAAGCTAGGAATTATCATAATGCAGTGTTGAATAGAAGTGGCACTAATGGGCATCTTTGTCTTGTTATTGATTTTACAAAGAATATTTTTAACTTTTAATCACTAGCAATAATGCACACTGTAGATTTTTGGTAGATTCACTTAATGCTTTTACTTTTGTCCTTTATGAAACTATTGTGTTTCATTGCATGTATTTTCTACATTGATTTATTTTTCTCCAGCTTTATTAAGGTATAATTGACAAATAAAACTTGTATATTTTTACTGTGTACAACATGAGGTTTTGATATATGTATATATCATTAAATGATTAAATCAAGCAAATTAATGTACCCATCACGTCATATACGTATTGTTTTGTGGAGAGAACATTTAAAGTATACTCTCTTACAACTTTCAAGTATACAATCCATTGTTATTAACTATAGTCACTATGCTATACAATAGGTTTCCAGAACTTATTTACTTTTGTTGTCTGTGCTTTTGGGGTCTTATCCAAAAAAGTATTGCCCAGAACAATGCTAAGAAGCTCTTCCTCTATGTTTTCTTGTAAGAGTTTTACAATTTCAGGTCTTATGTTTAAGTCTTTAATCCACGTTGAGTTGATTTTTGTATATATTGAGAGATCAGGGTCCAAATTCATTCTTTCAGACTCAAATTCAAATGCAGAGATGGCATCTCCACTTACTTGTCCAAGAAACATTTAAAATTCAACCCATTCCATGTGTTTAAACTGAACTCCTGAACTGTCTCTCCCAAAACACCTTCTCTACATACAGCACTTGCCAACTCAGTTAATGACACCATACAGTGATGTACTGGTAAAACTGTAACAATTCTCTGTCCACAGGTGTGTGTAGGGTGGTAGGGTAGAGAAGCCCTTGTTTGTAGTGTTTGCAGATTACTATGTTGTGTAAATTAATTCTGACTTGGCTAATGTTGAGCTATCAACATGCGGTCATTGAACACTGAGTCAGGAAGAGTTGGGCACAATCTGCTTTTGCAAGTTGTGTGCTGGCTCCTAAACACTCTTGGCCCTACTATTTACCCAGTGGTTCAGGCAAAAAAACCTTACAATCACTGTCATTTCTCTTATTCTTCTCTCACATTCAATCTCTTAGCAACTCTAGGCAACTTTATGTCTAATATAATCCCCAAACATCACCATTTCTCTCCACCCCTCTAGTCGACTCTGCCATGATCAATCACTGGGTGACTGTGCTATCTCCATGTTTCCCATTCTTGCCCCCATCAACACATACTCTCTAACCCTGCAGCCAGGTCAGCATTTTGGCACATAAATCACATCATGCCCTGTGCCTCCTGAAAACCTGTCCTCAACTCTCCTAAGTACTCAGAACAGATCCTGAACTCCTGGCTCTGGTCTGCACGGCCTGCCCTCCATCACCCTCTCCTAAAGTGGGTCCCATCCATCTCCTCCTGACTCTGCCTCTGTCCTTCACCTCGTAGTGCTCGGTCCATCCCCACTCCAGTCCCTACCCTTGGCCTCACCACAACCTGGAACTCTCCCTCTGCCTCTGCACAGGCAGCTCTGCTTCTTCCTTCAACCCTGCCCAAGGGCACCTCCTCAGAAGGCCCTGTCCAACCAGCCACAGCCTCTGGGGCTCCCTCTGCTGCTCTCTCCCACAGGCCTGTGGACTGCTTCCGCACCACCAGCCCAATGCTGCTTGTTTCATTTGCTCATTGTACATGTACTGCCTGACTGCCCCATGAGGATGTGAGCTCCACAAGGGCAGGGAACATTGCTCTCTGGGCTGTTTGCTGCTGATTCCCAGCTCCTAGCACGCTGCCTGCCACAAATGATGAATAAATGAAAGAAGTGTCAGACCTGGAGTGAAAAGAAAGTCACTTTTCTGGAAACGAAGGATGAGGAAGGTCATACACTAAAAGGGATTTTTGGTGATGGAGTGTGTATAGAACTTTCAGCACTAATGGCCGCCTCTATTTTCTCAGAATATATTTGATGTAGAGAGGAGGCAGGTCAAAGTGTATCCAAGTTGTCTGGCTTCCAGTTTAGAAAAGGACACAAAATTATATGCAAGTTTCAGAAATCATGACATCATGTGAGACTTTCAGCTCATCAACTTGTAAAAGGCAAAAAGGCAACGTTAAATGAAGAGTATCTTGGCCGGACATGGTGATTCACGCCTGTAATCTCTGCACTTTGGGAGGCCGAGGTGGGAGGATCACTTGAGCCCAGGAGTTCAAGACCAGTCTGAGCAACATGGTGAAACCCCATCTCTACAAAAATACAAAAATTAGCTGGGGGTGGTGGCACATGCCTGTAGTCTCAGCTGCTAGGGAGGCTGAGGCAGGAGGACTGCTTGAGCACAGAAGGTTAAGGCTGTAGTGAGCCATGACCATGAGCATGCCACTGCACTCCAGCCAGGACGACAGAGCAAGACCCTGTCTCAAAATAAATAAATAAATAAAAAGAGTACCAGGAATTTATGAATGTTCATTAGTTGTATAGTTTTACTCGATTTCTGTATGTATTGATAGTGCCAGGGAGTTAAGAGGTAGTTTTGTTGTATTATCTTTTATGAGCTCAATTTTTCAGGTCTGAGATTTCTGTCTGGTTTATCATTTTACTTTATGAAATAATAATTTCCTAGAAACTACAGAGTACAGTGACGTCCCTGTGGGGGTGAAGAAATGCACCTGCCTTACAGCTCAACCATTTAATTTGCAAGTTTCAGAAATCACGACATCATGTGAGACTTTTATGTGAAACCACTTAATTTGGTTTCCAGATGCTACTGTCATTTGTGATGTCCATGAGGAGAAGATGGAAGTGGTCAAACTCCACCTGATGATTCCTTGTCAAAATCTGCTCCACCAGAGGTTATGAACACGGCAGGATATGGTATTCTACCCAACTAACTGTATTATCTGTTTAATGAATTAACTAGTCTCAGCAAATATGGGCTGATTCAAAAAGCTGGTAGTAGTGTGCACTTTTCGGTCTTATGTGCGCTTGTACCCTCAATTATCTCTGTATTTGCTGGAGGGTATCATTCCATGAGAGTTCATTTTTCATTAAATTTTTAAATTGTGGGAAAAAATACATGGCATACAATCTACCATCTTAACCATTTTTAAGTGTGCAGTTCAGTAGTGTTAAGTATATTAACATTGTTGTGAAACAGATCTCCAGAACGTTTTCATCTTGCAATCATCTGAAATAAATTCTCATGGAATGGAGTAAAGTCAGAGTCCAGGTATATTTGATGTGATTATTAGCCATTTGAGTTTGATTCCTATGAAGTGCATATTCAGCTTTTCCCCCCAAATTTTATTGGGATGTTTGTTTTTTAGAAATTCATTTGTAGTTGTGGATATATTCTGGATTCCACTCATTTGTTGCCAGATCTATATGCATATATGTGTGTAATTAATATATATTTTTATATATAACCTATACTATATACTGCATAATGTATAATCTACAAACACGCTTTGGTTTTTCAGTCTGTTAATAGTGTCTTTGAGGAACGGAAGTTTTCCATTTAATTATGTCTAATTAAACAGTTCATTCTTTATGGTTAGTGCTTGTTTATCCTCATTAAAAACATCTTTGCCTATTCTATAGTTGTGAAGACAATATCTTAAGTGTTTACTCGATTATCTATCCGTCTTTAATAAAGTTTTGTGGAGTGGGAAGAGGTAAGAGTCAAGGTTTGTATTTTCCCTGCAATTTATCAAGTGCATTTATTAAAAGCACTGTGCTTTCCACAATGATTTACAGCTCTTCTGTATTTTGTATTTCCAGATTCTTTTTGTTCTCTGTGTCCTCTTCCCTTGGTGTATTTGCCTGTCATTGCTCCAATACCACACTGTTTTAATTACTCTACCTGTATAGTAAATTTCATATATAGTAGTGCATATCTACTAACTTAGTTCTTTTTCTTAAAAAAACTGACTTTCCCTTGGCTTAAAAAAACTTGGCTTTTCCAAATCTTTAATTTGCATATACTTAAAAAATGATCTGCTTGTCAATTTTCAGAAAAACTTTTGTTAACATGGTGGAATTTTAAATATGATTGCTAGGATCATTCTGAGAGACTTGACAATAATGTCTCTTAATAATGTTTTCCGGCTGGGCGTGGTGGCTCACGCCTGTAATCCCAGCACTTTGGGAGGCCGAGGTGGGCGGATCACTTGAGGTCAGGAGTTCGAGACCAGTATGGCTAACATAGTGAAACCCCATCTCTACTAAAAATAGAAAAATTAGCCAGGCGTCGTGGCAGGCGCCTGTAATCCCAGCTACTCGGGAGGCTGAGGCAGGAGAATCTCTTGAACTTGGGAGGTGGAGGTCGCAGTGAGCAGACTGTGCCACTCCACTCTAGCCTAGTCTTCCAATGCATGGAAAGAATATTTTTCTCCATTTACTGCAGTCTTGAATTTCTCTGAGTGATGTTTTATAATTTTTGTGTAGTACTCTAGCACATCTTGATTAGATATATTCCTAAATATTTGATGTTTTTGGTACTGTTTTTAATGACATTTGAAATCTCATATTCTAATTATTTGTTGCTATTAATTACACAGAAATGCCATTGGTTTTTATTAGATCTAGTGTGTTCACTAAATTTGCTTATTAACCATAATGATTTTATTCTGCATTTTCTATGTACAGAACAATGTCATCTGTGAATGGCATGTAAATCACATCATGGCATGTCACTCCTGAAAACCCATCCTTAACTCTCCTAAGCAGTCAGAACCGACTGTGAACCAGCTTTGGTCTGCGAGGTTATTTCTTTCCAAATTTTAAACGTATTATATTTTCCTGATGCTACAGCACTTTTTAGAACCTCCAGTAAATTGTTGAATGGATAATGGACATCTTTGTCTTGTTTTTAAACTCAGGGAGAAAATACTGATACGTCACTATAAAGTATGGCATTTACTATTTTTTTGTACATATGCTAACCAGAATGGGAAAGTTGCCCTTTTTTCTAAGATGGTGATAGTTTTTATCACGAATGGACTTTAAACATTGACCATGTATGAAAATGATCATGTGGTGTTTCCGTGTTTTTGTTGTTGTTGTTGTTAATATGGTGAATTACATTTATTGATTTTCAAATGTTAAATCAATGTTGCCTTTCTACAATATACTCCACCATGGCTGATGTATGTCCTTTTTAAGTACTAGTACATTTTATTTGCTCACGTTTAGTTCAAATTTTTTGTGTCTAAGTTCAGGGGTGGTCTTGGCTTGTATTTTGGCTTGATCTTGTAGCTTTTCTTTCTTCTAAAATCCTTGTCAGATGTCGTTATCAGTTTTGTATCAATCTTCTAAAATCCTTTTCTTTGTCCTCATTTTTCCTAATAAGGGTTAATACAGATTGGTTTATACATCTATTTGAATATATAATAAATATATAATATACTTAAATACTAATACATAAGTATAAGTATACATACTTCTATATTTATATAATATATAAGTATACATACTTCTATATTAAATATATATTATGTATAATATAATGTATTATATATATAATTTAAAATATAATGTATAATAAGGGTTAATACATATTGGTTTATGCATGTATTTTTCCTAATAAGGGTTAATACAGATTGGCTTATACATCTTCAAATAGGTAATAATATTTTTATCTATTTTTGGTTGATGACAGCTGCTTATTCCACAAGCATTCTGATTGATTTGGTTATACCATCTTTCTTCTGTTTTACTAAGTGTACATTAAAATTAGGTTTCTTTTCCTGAGAACAGAGTGTTTGTTGAGACTTGGTAAATCTTGGCTCATGATTAAAAGTGAAATTAATGATTCAAAGTCTTGGTTGTATACACATATGCAGACTGTTTGCCATTTTGTGATTGTTAGATTTTTGTCATGAATGGAATATGTTCATTGATGTTTTTCAGGAAACAATAACCGATAAAACAGAAGGTGGCTGTAGATCCTGAAACCGTGTTTAAACGTCCCAGGGAATGTGACAGTCCTTCGTATCAGAAAAGGCAGAAGATAGCCCTGTTGGCAAGGAAACAAGGAGCAGGAGACAGTCTTATTGCAGGCTGTGCCATGTCCAAAGAAAACAGTAAGTAAGCCTGTCCTCACCTCCTCTTCATGCTGTATCCAGTGCAGTCGGCCTCCTGCCTCATCCCCTCCAGAGAAACTGTCCTTGACAAGGTCAACAGTTTCAGCTGACATTGCCATTAATTTCTCAGCAGCATTTGACAGTTGTTCACTCGCTTCTTCATGAAAACCTTCTAGGATTTCCATTTTCCACAATTTTTTTTTAAAATTTCTTGTCTGTATTGGTGAATCCCTATCATTTTTTTCTTGAGACGCAGTTTCGCTCTTCTCGGCCAGGCTGGAGTGCAGTGGCGCGATCTCGGCTAACTGAAATCTCTGTCTCCTGGGTTCAAGTGATTCTTCTGCCGCAGCCCCCTGAGTAGCGGGATTACAACCACCAGCCACCACACCCAGCTAATTTTTGTAAGTTTAATAGAGATGGGGTTTCGCCATGTCGGCCAGGCTGGTCTCGAACTCCTCACCTCAGGTGATCCACCCACTTCAGCCTCCCAAAGTGCTGGCTTTACATGCACGAGCCACCGCCCTCGACCCCATCATTGTTTTTTTCTACATTTCTTTTTCTTCTCTTCTCTAAATACTGTAAAAAATTCCTGAACCCCAGCATCTCTCTCTCTCCTATTCCACTCTGCCACGATCAATCACTGAGCTCCTGAGATACCTCCATGTTTCCCATTATTTCCCGCATCAAACACATACCCTCCAACCCTGCAGCCGGGTCATGATGTTGGCATGTAAATCACGTGATGCCATGTCGCTCCTGAACACCCATCCTCAACACTCCTAAGCACTCAGAACCGACTGCGAAGCAGCTTTGGTCTGCGAGGTTCTGCGTGGCCTGGCCTCCGTCACCCTCTCCTCACACGGGCCCCATCATCTCCTGACTCTCTCTGCTACTGTCCTTCACCCCGTAGTGCCCGGTCCATCCCCACTCCAGCCCATATCCTTGGCCTCACCGCAGCCTGGAACTCCCCCTCTGCCTCTGCGCAGGCAGCTCTGCTTTTTCCTTCAAGCCCTGCCCAAGGGTACCTCCACAGAAGGCTCTGCCCAACCAGCAGCAGCTCCTGGGGCTCCCTCTGCTGCTGTTGCCCACAGGCCTGTGGACTGCTTCCTTACCACTAGCCCAACACTGTATGTTTCATTTGCTCATTGTGCACGTACTGTCTGACCGCCCCATGAGGATGTGAGCTCCACAAGGGCAGGGAACGTTGCTCTCTGGGCTGTTTACTGCTGATCCCCAGCTACTGGCATGCTGCCTGCCACAGACGATGAATAAATGAGAGGTGTCAGACCTGGAGTGAAAAGAAAGTCACTTTTGTGAGACAGAAAGGAAGGATGAGGAAAATCATACACTAAAAGGGATTTTTTGTTGATGGAGTACATATAGAACTTTCAGTAGTAATGGCCACCTCTATTTTCTCAGAATATATTTGATGTAGAGAGGAGGCTGGTTGAGGTGTGTCCAAGTTGTCTGGCTTCCAGCTTAGTAAAACATGGCAGTTTGTAAGTGAATTTGAGAAATCATGGTATCAAGTGAGACTTGCTGCTTTCAACTTGTAAAGCATAACAAGCTGAAACTGTCCCATGAGTACCAGGGATCTGTGAATGTTGCTTTAGAGTTGTACTGTCTTACTTGGTTTCCATATCTATTCATAGGGCCAGAAAATAAGAGGTGATTTTATTGTATTATGTGTCCTGGCCTCAGTTTGTCAGGTCTGGGATGTCCTCCTGGTATATCCTCCCATTTATGAAATAAATAATTCCCTAGAAACTGAGGAGCACATAGACATACCCAGAGGGGTGATGAAACACACGTATCTCACAGCTCAACTTCTCAGTTTGATTTCCAGATCTGTCAATCATGAGGTCTATGTGGAGGGGAAAGAAAGTGGTCAAACACCAACTGATGGCTTTTACTCAAAATCTGTTTCACCAGAGCTTATGACAGGAGATGCTATTCCACCCAGCCAATTGGATTCTCAGATTGATGACTTCAGAAAGATAGGATGAGGCAGAAATCTGGTAGCAATGCACCTGTGGGAGGAATCATGACCAGCAGTTTCTCTGGAGATGACCTAGAATGCAGAGAAATAGTCCTTTTTCCCAAAAGCCAAGAAGAAATTAATGCTGATATAAAATGTCAATTAGTGAAGGAAATCCGATGCATTGGACAAAGTAAGTAGTATAAGAATGTCTGTTTTTATAAAACTATAGGAAGTCTCTCTTTCTGTGATTCAGAAGATATTCATGTTACCTCTTGAGGCTGATTCTTTGCCAGAGTTGAGTTTGCACATAATTTATGGTGGTTCCTCTTTTCTTTGACTACAGCATAGTACGCCTTTTGCTTTTCTTTTCTTACTTGGTTAGGGTTAAAAGAGTTTCATTGGTATGTATGTGCAGGTGTCTTTTTTATTATTTAATTTTTGTATGTGCAGGTATCTTGATTTAAGCAATTGAAACCTTTTAGCCTATGAAGCATGATTGCTGAGGTATAGATTCTCTTGTATTCTTCTTTATATTTGATAATACTGAAGGTTTTTTTAAACACCTTCAGAATATGAAAAAATCTTCAAATTGCTTTAAGGAGTGCAAGGACCTGTAGAAGTCAAGAAACTATTTTTTTAATCCATCATCAAGGAAGCAGCAAGGTGGGTAGAAATAGGAACTGTCCAATTTCTTTAAGCACTTGGGCCCAATAGAGTACTGGGGGTTAGCATGGGGGAACAGCCCCTGCCTTGAGTATCTCAAACCCTGGTCCTCACTCATAGTTACAGCTGTCTCCACAGTTACTTAGGCTAATGTTATCTGAATCTAACTCATTCTTCGAAGACTATGGAGACTTCCAATATCATCATAGTCTGAGGTGTGCATTGTCCCTCGATTGACACTCTTTGTATTTGCTAGACAACCTCCTTTTAAAAAATTTGTGTAGGGACATAGCAGATGCATATATTTCTGGGGTATATGAGATATTGTGATACAGGCAACAATGTGTAATAATCATATCATGGTAAATGAGGTATCTATCTCTTCAAGCTTTTATCCTTTGCGTTACGGGCAATCCAATTATACTCTTCATTATTTTTAAATGTACAATTAAATTATTACTGACAATAGTCACCCTATTGGGCTATGAAATACTACATCTTATTTGTTCTATTTTTCTACCTATTAATCATCCCCCTTCCCACACCCTCCACCCTCACTAACCTTCCCAGCCTCTGGTAACTGTCATTCTACTCTCTATCTCCATTAGTTCAGTTGTCTTACATTTTTGCTCCAACAAATAAGCGAGAACATGGGCAGTTTGTCTTTCTGTGCCTGGCTTATTTCACTTAACATAAGGACCTTTGATTCCATCCATGTTGTTGCAAATAACTGAATCTCATTCTTTTTCTATGGCTGAACAGTACTCTATGGTGTATATGTACCATATTTTCTTTATCCATTCGTCTGTTAGTGGACACTTAGGTTGCTTCCAAACCTTGGCTACTGTGAATGGTGCTGCAACAAACATGGGAGTGCAGATATCTCTTCGGTACACTGACTTCCTTTCTCTTGGGTATATACCCAGCAATGGAATTGCTGAATCATATGATAGCTCCATTTTTAGTTTTTTGAGGAAACTCCATACTGTTCTTCATAGTTGTTGTAGTAATTTATATTCCCACCAACAGTGTGTGAAGGTTCCCTTTTCTCCACACCCTCGCCAGCATTTGTTATTGCCGGCTAGACTACCTCTTACCATGCAGATGAGTTTCTATTTCCATGCTGATTGTTTCTTCATCTTTCTGTCCTTCACGGTGCTTCCTACAGCATAGGTTCTTGGGCTATCTTTTGGTTAATGACATGTCTCTTTCTTTTCAGATATATGAGCCGAGACTTTGTTCAGCTCCTTGAGAAGAAACTGGAACATATGATTTGGGAGTACTTGTCCATGGAGGATTATCACAACCCAAATGCATAATCTCATTAATGATTCAAGAGAGAAAAGGATCAGATTGCTGTTTTCTGCAATGGAGCAGGATATTGCTGAAGTCTCCTGGCATATGTTACTGAATCAAATGGCCTTCCAGAAGCTAAGAAATTTCTGTTAGTAAAAGATGTTCTTTTTCCCTAAGCATTTCATTTGAAAGAATAACTTGTTTTTTGGTTGTTTTGTATTCCCACCTGTGCTGGTAGATATTATTAACCCATTAGGTAAATAGTATTGCAGTCGTGGTTTCTGCAGCAGCTTACATTGTTGTAGCTGGTATTTATAACTGCCTTTTTTCACTACCCATTTCGCATTCCCTTTGCCCTAAGATAGCATGTCAGTTGGTCATGATGCTTGGCCTGGCATGATGACTCAAACCTTCATTATGGAAGAGTCTGAACCATTAGGTGTCCTGCCTGGATGGGGTTGCTGTGATTTTCCATTAACTCTAATTGCAAAACACCGGAGGACTAAAAAGCTCTCTAGACATATCACACATACTCTTCCTTAGCCCCTGGTGTAGTAGGAACCTGATCTCCTTTTTTTTTCAGTTTCCATCACCCAAGTCAGTAGCAGACCCCCTACTTTGTCTCTTGGTTGAGAGGAATGAAGAGTTCAAAGTGGTCAGCTGGCAGACACAATTTTCATTTCAATGGAATCATTTTTGGTTCCCCTGTTGAAAAAATTTCTCAATTTGTAACTAAGACCTCTAGTCCAGCAAAGCCAAAAGTTGGCTTCTTGAGAGCAAAGTTTGCTTCTTGAGCATAAGAAGAAAAATTTTGCTGCTAGACACCCAGGAGTAATAGTGAGAGGAGGCCCGTGTCTTGCCTCTTTCATTCTTGAAGACATAGATGTGGCTATGGGAGAAATAGTTCCATATACTTGAAGCTGGGATAGAGCATCGCCACCTCTGAGATTGTCAGCCAAGTCCCTCAAGGCACTGCCAAAAAGCTAGAACTACAACTCAGGCTTTAAAGATCACTCCACTGTTCTATTGAGCCAGTCACTTCATGATGCTGAAGAACATCAGAAGACTAGTGAAATCCATTAGCATGAGCCCATTCCCATACTTCATTTCCTGTAAAGTGAGTTTCATGGTTAAAACTGGTGCAGTGTGGGCCATTTCTGGTTCCAAGATGGCTGAATAGGAAGAGCTCCAGTCTACAGCTCCCAGTGTGAGCGACACAGAAGACAGGTGATTTCTGCATTTCCAACTGAAGTACCAGGTTCATCTCACTGTGGCTTATTGGACGGTGGGTGCAGTTCATGGAGTGTGAGCCGAAGCAGGGCGGGGCATTGCCTCACCCAGGAAGTGCAAGGTACCGCCATGACAGATGGTACCTGGAAAATTGGGACACTCCCACCCTAATACTGTGCTTTTCCAACGGTCTTAGGAAACTGCACACCAGGAGATTATATCCTGTGCCTGGCTCAGAGGGTCCCACGCCCATGGAGCCTCGCTCACTGCTAGCACAGCAGTCTGAGATCAAACTGCAAGGCAGCAGCGAGGTTGGGGGAGGGGCGTTCACCATTGCTGAGGCTTGAGTAGGTAAACAAAGCGGCCAGGAAGCTCGAACTGGGTGGAGCCCACTGCAGCTCAAGGAGGCCTGCCTGCCTCTGTAGACTCCACCTCTGGGTGCAGGGCATAGCTGAACAAAAGGCAGCAGAAACTTCAGCAGACTTAAACATCACTGTCTGACAACTTTGAAGAGATGAGTGGTTCTCCCAACACGGAGTTTGAGATCTGAGAACGGACAGACTGCCTCCTCAAGTGGGCCCCTCACCCCCAAGTAGCCTAACTGGGAGACACCTCCCAGTAGGGGCCGACTGACACCTCATACAACTGGGTGCCCCTCTGAGATGAAGCTTCCAGGGGAAGGATCAGGCAACGATATTTGCCGTTCTGCAATAGTTGCTGTTCTGCAGCCTCTGCTGGTGATACCCAGGCATACAGTGTCTGGAGTGGACCTCCAGCAAACTCCAACAGACCTGCAGCTGGGGGTGCTGACCGTTAGAGGTAAAACTAACAAACAGAAAGGACATCCACATCAAAACCCCATCTGTACGTCACCATCATCAAAGACCAAGGTAGATAAAACCACAAAGATGGGGAGAAACCAGGGCAGAAAGCTGAAAATTCTAAAAATAAGAGCACCACTTCTCCTCCAAAGTAATACAGCTTCTTGCCAGCAACAGAACAAAGCTGGATGGAGAATGACTTTGACTAGTTGAGAGAAGAAGGCTTCAGATGATTGGTAATAACAAACTTCTCCAAGCTGAAGGAGGATATTCAAACCCATCGTAAAGAAGCTAAAAACCTTGAAAAAAGATTAGATGAATGGCTAGCTAGAATAAACAGCATAGAGAAGACCTTAAATGACCTAATGGAGCTGAAAACCATGGCATGAGAACTACGTGACGCATGCACAAGCTTCAGTAGCCGATTCGATCAAGTGGAAGAAAGGGTATCAGTGATTGAAGATCAAATGAATGAAATGAAGCGAAAAGAGAAGTTTAGAGAAAAAAAGAGCAAAAAGAAATGAACAAAGCCTCCAAGAAATATGGGACTATGTGAAAAGACCAAATCTACATCTGACTGGTGTACCCAAAAGTGACGGGGAGAATGGAACCAAGTTGGAAAATACTCTTCAGGATATCATCCAGGAGAACTTCCCCAACCTAGGAAGGCAGGCCAACATTCAAATTCAGGAAATACAGAGAATGCCACAAAGATACTCCTGGAGAAGAGCAACTCCAAGACACATAATTGTCAGATTCACCAAAGTTGAAATGAAGGAAAAAATATTAAGGGCAGCCAGAGAGAAAGGTCAGGTTACCCACAAAGGAAGCCCATCAGACTAACAGCGGATCTCTCGGCAGAAACCCTACAAGCCAGAAGAGAGTGGGGGCCAATATTCAACATTCTTAAAGAAAAGAATTTTCGATCCAGAATTTCATATCCAGCCAAACTAAGCTTCATAAGTGAAGGAGAAATAAGATACTTTACAGACAAGCAAATGCTGAGAGATTTTGTCACCACCAGGCCTGCCTTACAAGAGCTCCTGAAGGAAGCACTAAACATGGAAAGGAACAACTGGTACCAGCCACTGCAAAAACATGCCAAATTGTAAAGACCATCGATGCTAGGAAGAAACTGCATCAACTAACGAGCAAAATAATCAGCTAACATCATAATGACAGGATCAAATTGACACATAAAAATATTAACCTTAAATGTAAATGGGCTAAATGCTCCAATTAAAAGACATAGACTGGCAAATTGGATGAAGAGTCAAGACCCATCAGTGTGCTGTATTCAGGAGACCCATCTCGTGCAGAGACACACATAGGCTCAAAATAAAGGGATGGAGGAAGATCTACCAAGCAAATGGAAAACAAAAAAAAGCAGGGGTTGCAATCCTAGTCTCTGATAAAACAGACTTTAAACCAACAAAGATCAAAAGCGACAAAGAAGGCCATTACATAATGGTAAAGGGATCAATTCAACAAGAAGGGCTAACTATCCTAAATATATATGCACCCAATACAGGAGCACCCAGATTCATAAAGCAAGGCCTCAGAGACCTACAAAGAGACCTAGACTCCCACACAATAATAATGGGAGACTTCAGCACCCCACTGTCAACATTAGACAGATCAACGAGACAGAAAGTTAACAAGAATATCCAGGAATTGAACTCAGCTCTGCACCAAGTGGACCTAATAGACATCTACAGAAATCTCAACCCCAAATCAACAGAATATACATTCTTCTCAGCACCACATAGCACTTATTCCAAAACTGACCACATAGTTGGAAGTAAAGCACTCCTCAGCAAATGTCAAAGAATAGAAATTATAACAAACTGTCTCTCAGACCACAGTGCAATCAAACTAGAATTCAGGATTAAGAAACTCACTCAAAACCGCTCAACTACATGGAAACTGAACAACCTGCTCGTGAATGACTACTGGGTACATAACAAAATGAAGGCAGAAATAAAGATATTCTTTGAAACCAATGAGAACAAAGACGCAACATACCAGAATCTCTGGGACACATTTAAAGCAGTGTGTAGAGGGAAATTTACGGCACTAAATTCCATCAAGAGAAAGCAGGAAAGATCTAAAATCGACACCCTAACATCATAATTAAAAGAACTGGAGAAGCAAGAGCAAACACATTCAAAAGCTAGCAGAAGGCAAGAAATAACTAAGATCAGAGCAGAACTGAAGGAGATAGAGAAACAAAAAACCCTTCAAAAAATCAGTGAATCCAGGAGCTGGTTTTTTGAAAAGATCAACAAAATTGATAGACCACTAGCAAGACTAATAAAGAAGAAAAGACAGAAGAATCAAATAGACACAATAAAAAATGATAAAGGGGATATTACCACCGATCCCACAGAAATACAAACGGAGAATATTATAAACACCTCTACGCAAATAAACTAGAAAATCTAGAAGAAATGGAAAAATTCCTGGACACATACGCCCTCCCAAGACTAAACCAGGAAGAAGTTGAATCCCTGAATAGACCAATAACAGGCTTTGAAATTGAGGCAACATTTAATAGCCTAGCAACCAAAAAAAGTCCAGGTCCGGACAGATTCACAGCCGAATTCTCCCAGAGGTACAAAGAGGAGCTGGTACCATTCCTTCTGAAACTATTCCAATCAATAGAAAAAGAGAGAATCCTCCCTAACTCATTTTATGAGGCCAGCATCATCCTCAATAAAATACTGGCAAACCGAATCCAGCAGCACATCAAAAAGCTTATCCACCACGATCAAGTTGGCTTCATCCCTGGGATGCAAGGCTGATTCAACATACGCAAATCAATAAACGTAATCCATCATATAAACAGAACCAAAGACAAAAACCACATGATTATCTCAATAGATGCAGAAAAGGCCTTTGACAAAATTCAACACCCCTTCATGCTAAAAGCTCTCAATAAACTAGGTATTGATGGGATATATCTCAACATAATAGCTATTTATGACAAACCCACAGCCAATATCATACTGCATGGGCAAAAACTGAAAGCATTCCCTTTGAAAACTGGCACAAGACAGGGATGCCCTCTCTCACCACTCCTATTCAACATAGTGTTAGAAGTTCTGGTCAGGGCAATCAGGCAGGAGAAAGAAATAAAGGGTATTCAATTAGGAAAAGAGGAAGTCAAACTGTCCCTGTTTGCAGGTGACATGATTGTATATTTAGACAATCCCATCATCTCAGCCCAAAATCTCCTTAAGCTGATAACTTCAGCAAAGTCTCAGGATACAAAATCAATGTGCAAAAATCACAACCATTCCTATACACCAATAACAGCCAAACAGAGAGCCAAATCATGAGTGAACTCCCATTCACAATTGCTTCAAAGAGAATAAAATACCTAGGAATCCAACTTACAAGGGATGTGAAGGACCTTTTCAAGGAGAACTACAAACCACTGCTCAACGAAATAAAAGAGGACACAAACAAATGGAAGAACATTCCATGCTCATGGATAGGAAGAATCAATATCGTGAAAATGGCCATACTGCCCAAGGTAATTTATAGATTCAATGCCATCCCCATCAAGCTACCAATGACTTTCTTCCAGAATTGGAGAAAACTACTTTAAAGTTCATATGGAACCAAAAAAGATCCCACATTGCCAAGGCAATCCTAAGCCAAAAGAACAAAGCTGGAGGCATCACGCTACCTGACTTCAAACTATACTACAAGGCTACAGTAACCAAAACAGCATGGTACTGGTACCAAAACAGAGATATAGACCAATGGAACAGAAGAGAGCCCTCAGAAATAATACCACACATCTACAACCATCTGATCTTTGACAAACCTGACAAAAACAAGCAATGGGGAAAGGATTCCCTATTTAATAAATGGTGCTGGGAAAACTGGCTAGCCATATGTAGAAAGCTGAAACTGGATCCCTTCCTTACACCTTGTACAAATATTAATTCAAGATGGATTAAAGACTTACATGTTAGACCTAAAACCATAAAAACCCTAGGAGAAAAACCTAGGCAATACCATTCAGGCCATAGGCATGGGCAAGGACTTCATGACTAAAACACCAAAAGCAATGGCAACAGAAGCCAAAATTGACAAATGGGACCTAATAAAACTAAGGGGTTCTGCACAGCAAAAGAAACTGCCAGCAGAGTGAACAGGCAACCTACAGAATGGGAGAAAATTTTTACCATCTACCCATCTAACAAAGGGCTAATATCCAGAATCTACAAAGAACTCAAACTAATTTACAAGAAAAAATCAAACAACCCCATCAAAAAGTGGGCAAAGGATATGAACAGACACTTCTCAAAGGAAGGCATTTATGCAGCCAACAGACACATGAAAAATGCTCATCACTGGCCATCAGAGAAATGCAATTCAAAACCACAATGAGATACCATCTCACACCAGTTAGAATGGTGATCATTGAAAAGTCAGGAAACAACAGGTACTGGAGAGGATGTGGAGAAATAGGAACACTTTTACACTGTTGGTGGGCCTGTAAACTAGTTCAACCATTGTGGAAGACAGTGTGGCGATTCCTCAGGGATCTAGAACTAGAAATACCATTTGACCCAGCCATCCCGTTACTGGGCATATACCCAAAGGATTATAAAACATGCTGCTATAAAGACACATGCACACGTATGTTTATTGTGGCACTATTCACAATAGCAAAGACTTGGAACCAACCCAAATGTCCATCAATGATAGACTGGATTAAGAAAATGTGATACATATACAACATGGAATACTATGCAGCCATAAAAAAGGATGAGTTCATGTCCTTTGTAGGGACTTGGATGAAGCTGGAAACCATCATTCTGAGCAAACTATTGCCAGGACATAAAACCAAACACCGCATGTTCTCACTCATAGGTGGGAATTGAACAATGAGAACACATGGACACAGGAAGGGGAACATCACACACCGGGGCCTGTCGTGGGGTAGGTGGTGGGGGGAGGAATAGCATCAGGAGACATACCTAATGTAAATGATGAGTTAATGGGTGCAGCACACCAACATGGCACATGTATACATATGTAACAAACCTGCATGTTGTGCACATGTACCCTAGAACTTAAAGTATTAAAAAAAAAACTGGTGCAGTGTGGGATACCACGATGGTGGATACAGCCTTTCCTAATACCACAGTATTGGTTTTCTTGACGTACTGTGGGTGGGAATGAAAATCCATATGCAGAATAAGTGTCTATTTGAGCAAGGTCAAAGTGATACCCCTTCAATCGTGGAAGCAGACCCAAGTAATCACAGTGCTACCTGGAAGCTGACTGACCACTCTGGGACATGGTGCTACACTGGGGACTCAGTGTTGGTCTCTGCTGCTGGCAGATTGAATAGTGAGCAGTGGCTGTAGTGAGATGGACCTGGCAAATGAAAGTTCATCTTGCCAAACCCATGAATAATCTTTATGTCAGCCACCATAATCATGATGCACCATTACTGCTTAGAAGATAGAGGGGTGCATCCAAGGAGGTATGGAGGTGGCTCAAGTAGCTTAGAGTGGCCTCAGCCAAGACTGCAAGTATATGGCTACCTCAGTTCCACAACTTTAAGAAGTTAGACCTGCCCGTAACCCAAATGAGCTTGAAAACAGGTTCTCTCTGAGTCCTCAGTTAGTCAGCAGCCTGGTTGATACCTTAACTTTGATTTTGTGAGATCCTAAGCAGAGAAACCAATCCAGGCTGCATAGATTTCTGATCTACAGAACTGCTTATATATTTGTGTTGTTTTCAGCTGCTAAATTGGGGATAATTTGTTTTGCAGCATTAACAAACTAATACATGTTGTGCCTGCATATTCTGAAGTAACAAATGAAAATCAGGCATGATATTTTTTATTTTCTAGTCAACTGGTCACAGGGAACTCCACACGAGACCACACGTGCAGGATCAGAGAAGTTTCTCCTTTTCTGGGCCCCAATCCATGCTAGCAGGGTTTCAGTCACTTGGCAATGGGTCATGGTACTGCACAACATTGAGGTATACGCGAAAACAAGCATCTAGTACACAATTCGTTTTTGCGTTCCTTATTTAGTGGTAAGAAAGGCAAGATGTAGGAACTTGCTGTTCACCTTATAAGCACCATCTTGACATGCCAGACTACTAGATTGTTAAACGTTTCACTCAGTTAGAAGGCCCTTGATTTTGTGTGGGAATTATTTATCACAGAATGTCTTGCAAGTGTGTTGCTAATGCGACTGGATTAGTTGCTACCTCCCGCTCAGTCAGCATAGTGTTATCAGTGCAAAGATGGTGTCACATCTGGTATAAGGGAATGGTGGTCAAGGACCCTTAAGGACTCATTTAGGATGTAAGCCTAGAGAGTTGATATAAGCTTGAAATAGGAGGTCATAGTACATTGCTGACCTTTCCAGCCGAACCCAAACTTGTTTGTGATAATGACTGAAAGAGAAAAAACATTCACCTAATTGATATTATGTATCAGGTTCCCAGGGATGTCACAGTTACGAAAGCAACAAAACCACCTGGAGCACAGCAGCTGCAGTACCTCCCAGGTCCAAGCGATTCTCCTGCCTCAACCTCCTGAGCAGCTGGGACTGTAGTTGTGCACCATCACACCTTGCTAATTGTTTGTATATTTTAGTAGAGACAGGGATTCACCATGTTGGCCAGGCTGGTCTTGAACTCCTGACCTCAAGTGACCCACCTGCCTTGGTTTCCCAAAGTGCTGGGATTATAGGCGTGAGCCACCGTGCCTGGCCACAAATCCATATATTTCTGCACAGGACAAATAGTTCAGTTGAAAGGGATGGCTGAAGAATCACTAGCCTGTGTCCTTCAAATGCTTGGTGTTACCACCAGTTACTGCAGTCCCTCCAGGAAAGTAGTATTGCTTGTGGATTACGATTTTTATAATTAGGGCAGTTCTAGTGGCTTCAGCTTGGCCTCTCCATCCATAGCATCCCTCACTCCACAGGTCAGGGAACCAATGTGGGGATTCTGCCAGTTACCGTGTACGTCCCCAACTATGCATTCTGAAACTGGGCAACAACCAGAAGGTGGATTCATGGACCAACTTAGTCCACTGTACATTGGACCTGATGTAAAACCACATGAATTTCCTGATGAAAAACCACATGATTAACAGAAACAACTCTTATTAGAGTAGCATAGGGACATTTTAGGTATCCTGGAATTAGTACCAGTTCAAAGCCTTTATCAAGTAATCCCTGAGAATTCTGATTACTTTTCCACCATGCACTGCCACAGTAAGAATTGGGCGCAGATCTGTTGAGGAAGGTCGGGACAACGATTAACAGCATAGTTATTAGGCAGTGCAGCATGATCTTTCCTCAAGGGCAAGCCTGCAGTAATGTCTGACTAAAGAAGACAGCCACCACAAACTCCTCACAGATTTCTGGGCTCCGCATTCAAAGTAATTTCTTGCAGCCTTGGTGAAAGTCACGTCCTCTGGACCTACCAGCATGGCTGAGCAGTTCTTCCATGATAAATTCACTCCAACATTCCAGTGTCCTTAAGCCTTTGGACTATATCAAGGAAGTCCTTGAATTTCTCCTTAATTAAGGATAGTCAACATTTGCTTCCTTATTTTAGTCAACCAACCAAGCAAACTGCTAGAGCCATCCTTACCCTCTCAAAGAAAAACACTGAATCCAGAACCTTGGCTTAATGACTCTATATTGATAAATCTGGTGTGTATCAAATTTATTTTTTCTCTACCTTCATACCCCACCCTCAAGAAACATTTCCACACAAAGTCCCTAGGTTTCTGCCTATTAGCGTTGGAAAAAAATATCAGTAGTTGTTATAGTAAATTCTACCCCTACTAATGGGTCACATTATGTACCCTCTAGTTTGGGGCTGGTGGAAACTTGAGTCTTACAGGGTTTTAAATGAAGTAAAGGTGGTGGGTGCAGTCTCTCAGGAGGATCAACAGTGTCCTGCAAGGCCACTACCTCAGACCAGACTATTGCAGGTTCTTCAGGCAGAGGAGAAATAAACTCCTCGGGCGGTAGTGAAGGTGCTTTTTTACTTTTTTACACCTTTTTTTAGGTGTCTGAAAGACATATCTCACAGAATTTAGGGGTTCAAGGTACCCAGCTTCATCAAAGTCTGCATATATATCACATTAAAATGTTCAGGATCCCATTCATTCCCAATCAGTGCTCTACATGAACAGAAGAGACCTTGAGAGATTAGGAATTGCATTCGTGTTGTAATTCAGCCGACTGCAAGATTCAGCTTTGGATATGGTTTTCCCAAATATCAGGTCTGTGGCTACGGGAGATAATGGGTTCTTTCACGGATGCTTTCTAGCTCTTTATGTGGATCTTGGTATGGATAAGGCTTTAAGGACCTGAGGTCATAATTTTCTTTTCCTATGTTCTCCAGCACATTTAGAGGCAACCAGTCATCTCCATTATACTCCTCATTTTCACTACAATGTTATTTTTTTCTACTTTATTTACTTATCCATTTACTTAAATTTTGAGAAAAGGTGTCTCTCTGTTGCCCAGGCTGGAGTGCAGTGGCATGATCCCGGCCCACTGCAGCCTCCGCCTCTTGAGCTGTGGGCGGCAAGCCACCCAGGTGCCGAGGCAAGAGACCAAAGGCACAAGCTGTTTCAGTACAATAAAGGAAATATATACAATAAGAATATTCTAGAAATAGATTATAGATATGATTATATATGAATATTACTAATCATTAGTTTGTAGCATTACTCTTTATTACAATATTATAATAATCTTTGTTCTACAATGATAACCTAGGAAAAACCAGGCCATACAGAGATAGGAGCTGAAGGGACACGGTGAGAAGTGACCAGAAGACGTGTGAGCCCTCTGTTATGCCTGGATAGGGCCACTAGAGGGCTCCCTGGTCTAGCGGTAACCCAGTGCCTGGGCCTTACCCTGCTCCCTAACCTTGTATCCAATAAATAACAGCGCAGCCAGGCATTCGGGGCCACTACTGGTCTCCGCGTCTAGGTGGTAGTGGTCCCCCGGGCCTAGCTGTCTTTTCTTTGTCTTGTGTCTTTGTTTCTACGATCTCTCGTCTCCGCAAAGGAGGAGAAAAACCCACAGGCCCAGTAGGGCTGGACCCTACACTAAGCCCAAGCGACCTTCCCACCTCAGCCCCCAGAGTAGCTGGGACTATAGGCCTGCGCCACCATACTAGGCTTTTTTTGTAGTTTTAAAATTTTTATTTTATTTTACGTTCTGGGATACTTGTTTACGGAAATCACCTACTTGATCACCTAGACCCTGGCATTCTTATAGGTGCTTGAGTGCAGATAACTAAAAGTGATAATTTAAGAAAATCCCTTGCCACTTCTTGCTGTAGACTACCAGTGCTCTTTTACCATTAGAAACAGGGTCACGAAGGCCTTTAAATCAAATTAGATAAAAGAGAGAACTCCAGAAACCCAGAACAATTTCAGAGAATTTCTTCTTAAAATTCTGTTCTTCTGAAATCACACTTAATACCAAAATCTATATCAACCAAACTTCAACCAGGAAAGCAGAACCAATAGGCGATAATATCTGTGTGTACAGATTTTTCATAATGAAAGGGCCTTCTGCAATGGTAGGAGCTCATTAAGCAGTCTCTGTAAGATTGCTGTCTCCTCCTCCGGTGCTGGAGCAGGGCAGACATGCAGAAGAAAAGATTACATGCAGACTGCACCCAAAGATATGAGCTGGAAAGCCTTAGGAAGACTTACTAAAATCCGTGTCCCTCCTTTTTCTCTGACCTTGGAGGAGAGGGGACTCTGCAGAAGCTGAGCCTTTCAGGGCCGAACTAAATGCATAAGGTCCTTTACTCCTGTCTCAGGTTAGATGTCTCTTTCTCAGAGAGGCCTTCCTTGACTACCAAGTTCAAAGTACCATCCACTCTTGTACCATCTCTTCACCTGATTTCTGCTTTTGGTGAATAACATGTTCTGTAGTTGCTCTGGTTGTTTAGTGCATTTGCCCTCCACTGGAATGTAAGATCCACGAGAACAGTTTAGTTCACTGTTTTTTTCATGCCGATATTAGTGCCTGGCACTTAGAGGGTTTTTAGTCAATATTGAATAAATGAATTAATTCTTTTACTGTTCGCAATAATCCTAGGGAATAGCTGCTGTTATCATCCTCTGTTTACAGAAGAGGATATGGAAACACAGAGAGGTTAAGTAACTAGTGCCAGGTCATAGGCACATAAGTGCATACCTGTAGCAGCACCTCATCTCCAGCTCTGTCTTGAACCCAAAGCACTTTCCACTCATCCAGTGCAGCCTCATCATACTCTCCAGCTTTAGACTCCTCCTGACCCACAGCCTCCCATTGTGTTCTACTCATCACATGACCCTGACTCCAGAACTTTCTCTACTCACTTGTCGTCTCTTACATGGGCCTCTCAGGAGAATGAGGGCTTAGCTCCCATCTTCTGCTTCTGCCTCTGCCTCAGCCTGTCAGCTCTGAGTACTCCTAGGAAGCTGTCTCCTGTCAGGGCCCAATTACCCTCACTCAGCTTATTGCTGGCCTTCCGGGCTAGTCTTCACTCTGTGTACCCCAGAACAGGTCACTGAAAATCAGCAAATGACCCACCTTGAACTTTGCTCTGCCCCAGAGCTGCAACATCTACTAGGTACTTGGCCATGTCCGCTTCCTGTATGCCGTACCAACCCAGGAAGGACATCGCATGAGCAATGAAAACATGCTGGGCATTGCCTATGACTTCTTACGTTCATGCTCACCTTCAATCCCCACACAACCTTTTGAGATAGGAGCTATGGTTTCTAAATAACACCTGAGGAGACTGAGCCTTGAGAGATTAAGTCACTTGCCCAAGGACAGACAACTAGCTGGTAGCTAAGCCCAGATTTAAACCCAGGTGTTTCTAACTCCACTGCCAATGCTCTAAGAACTCTACTGCAATGTGACTGTACTACACAAAAGGGCGACTAAATTCCTTAGTAAACTGAGATCCCCGAACTAAAATGTGCGAAGATTTTGCCTTGCCAAGTGGAGAAGCCCATGGCAGAAACCCCTTTCATCTTAAAATATGATGCAACTCTGTATCAGTTTCAAGAGCCCGTAATACAAGGCTAAGTGTCCCTTGGCAGACGCTTGATATTCCCGCAACATGGAGCTTGTATAAAAAGGGACGTCCTTTCTTTTGAAAACCTGCACCTAGAACAACAGTCTCTTTTCTGGGAGAGATACTCAGAAAATCAATTCACACTAGACAGTGGAGATTCTGCTTAAAGCTCATGCAGAGCATCTTAAATCGGGCTATCTTCCTGCCTCCAAAGTGCATGTTTCCCTGTTCACAGGCTGTGCTCCATGGCGGACATCTCTGTACCTTTTCAGTTTCTCCTGGGGGTTAGGGGTCACCAGAGTCTGTCTCCCTGTAGGTGTCACGCAGCACTGATGAGCCCAGCCAGTATCATTCATCTTTGCCCTCATCGTTAGCCCACGAATTTTCTGACTATGCCCTGGCATGGTACAGACACTTGGAATGTTACATCTCTTTCACTCCTGCTGAGGATTCCAGGGAGTAGAAATTGCTCACCCCATTTTACTGGTGAGGAAGTTCAGGCCACAGAAGATGAGGGGACGACCCAAGTCCCACTGTCAGTAAATGGCAAATCCAAATCTTGAGAGTTGAGGACAACCAGACGGGCCCAACGGAGCCAGCCAATGCTTTTAGGGGCCTTGGTGAGGGGGGAATGACAATAACTTGTGTTCTAATGTCCCTGCCCCTGCTGCCATGCCAAACACAACCTGATGATTCCCCAAAGAGCTTCTGCTTTAAAGTAGGTCTTCTCTGATGGTGGAAAAGCATGGTTTCCACAAGGTTTTGCTCACAGATGTGTAGGGGGGTCCATGAATATACTTGATATTCTGCTTAAACCTGACTTTCACAAGTGTGATATCCAATGTATGTAATGCATTAGTCTCAGAACCAGAATGTAGAAGTTTCTGAATAAGTTGTTACAGATCATAAAATTATGTATACAGAGATCTTTCCATTTGAGAAAGTTCCAAGTGCTCTGCAAGTCTTGTGAGGGAGATTAGTAAAAGTGATTCCCAAGGAAATGTAAAAAAGGGAATATAGATATTTGCCTTTTCCTAGTGTCTGCTATGCAGCCAGCAGTGGGGTGTACAGACCTGTGTTTGAACCCAAAGAGGTAGTGCCTGCATCAGAACTCAGCTTAGCCACTGTGGGTTTTCTCTGAACTGGGATGGAAGGACTTAGGATGGACTGGTGCTCCTGGGACACCGGAATCTGTCATCTACAAGGCCAGAGCTTGCTAGCAGGTCCTAGAGCCTCAATATTGCAGTTTCCAAGGGGAGAGCCTAGAGTCCAAGAAGGAGGCTTACTAGAAGAGTCCAATCCAGTTGGTGCCCCTTGGGCAATCTCTTTAAGAAACGGGGAAGAAAAGGAGATACAAAGAGGAGGTTTGGGCTTCCTATGGAAAAATATGTGCAAGGTTTTGTAAATTGTGGAATTTGGAAAAATACATGGAAGGTTCTGTAGACTCCAGGTTTTACAGGGTCCAGGAGTGTTTTTCAAGGAAACTGAGCAGAAGTGCAGTCCCACAAAGCTGGACCATGTCTAGGTAAAAGGGCTTTAAGGAATTCTGTGAACACAGGCTGAGGGCTCATCCCCTGTGCATCAGCTAGGAGGTTGGCAGCAAGACCAATCCCAGGCTGTGGCTGCTGAAGGAACTGGAGGAATAATGGGCTTCTGCCTTGGCCAGCCCCAACTCCACGATGGGCAGGGAGGATATTGTGGATGGAGGCCAAAAAACAAAAACAAAAACCCAAATCATATTCTTAAACTTTTCATCCAAGAAAGACTGATGATGCAATCACAGAAGGGGCAGTTGGAAGAGCTTTGCATCATGAGGCCCCTGCTTCATATTCCCAACCACACTTGGTGCCACCCACCTGTCCCTGTCCCATCCATCCCTGTGCTGAAGTGACTCCAGCCTCTTTGTTGTTCCTCAAACATGACAGGCATGTGTCTATTACTGAGCCTTTGTAGTTGCTCTTTCCTCTGCGCAAATAACTGTTTCCCATTTTGTTATTTTTCTTTATTTTATGTTATTTTTAATTATTATTTTTTTGTGTGGAGATGGAGTCTCTATTTTGCCTAGGCTGGTCTTGAACTCCTGGTCTCAAGTAGTCCTCTTGTCTCAGCCTCCTGAAGTGTTGGGATTACAGATGTGAGCCACTGCTCCTGGTCATCTTTTCCATCTCTCCTTAAATACCACTGTCTCGGAGAGACCTTTCTGTCATCTAATCTAAAGTAAGACCCTCAGTAATTTCTGCCCCTTGTTTTCATCATAGCACTACCACTTGCAGACAGTCTATCTGTGTCATGGTTCAGTGTCTCATTTGTGGGCAGGCATTGCTACCTGACTACCTGCTATCCATTCCCCTTTCTTCCTCTCTATTGTAACCCTGATTTTGTTTTGGGCAGCCTTTTAAAAAAATATTTTCCGTCTTGGACTCTGTTTCAGTAAGGGTGGTCCTCTGACCCAGTTGTTGACAGTGAGATGTCAGCTGAGATGGTGCTGAAAAACCTCTGCTTTCAGAGCCACCCCTACCTTCTTCCACTTCTCTCCTTTTTATATTCTGGGAAGAGTCACTCACAATGCCTGGATGTGGAGAGCCCTAATCCTAAGTAAGAGCCCTTACTTAGTGCTGTGCAGTCACACTGGAGCCCAAGGCACGGGGGAAATGTGCACCTCGATAAACATATTTTCATAAATTTTTAAACAATTAGTGTTTCCAGAACATTAAAGTTGTTGCAAATGTATTGAAAAATTGGAAAGTAGGTGCACAAACCTTACAATATTATTTTTTAATTTATTTTTGTTATTTACTATATATACACACATACATATACACACACGTGTGTGTGTATATATATACATATATTATATACATATATAATATATACATATACATATATTATATACATATACATATATGTATACATATATAATATACATATATATATATACACACACACACTTTCTTCCACTTTCTGTAAGCAAAGGTAGTTTTGCTTTTTTGTATGTATAGTTATGTGTGTTTTTCTTGAGACAGGGTTGCGCTCTGTTGCCCAAGATGGAGTGCAGTGGCACAATCACGGCTCACTGCAGTATCGACCTCTTGAGCTCAAGTGATCCTTCCCCATCAGCCTCTCTAGTAGCTGGTGGGATGACAGGTGTATGCCAACACACTTGGCTAATTTTTATTTTGTTTTGTAGAGACAGGGTTTCACCATATTGGCCAGGCTGTTCTCGATCCACCCACCTCAGCACCACACCTGGCCTAGATATGGTTTTTTTTTTTAATTGTAGAGCTTTATTAAATTTTTCTACTTGGTTGAAAATATTATTAAACCAAAATGTTGCACACATATTTGTAATCTGCATGTGAAAAGACACTTTCTACTTGGCATAATATTTTATGTTATTTCATACTACGTCTTTTTTTTTTTTCTTTTAAGAGGGAGTCTCGCTCTGTCGCCCAGGCTGGAGTGCAGTGGCATGATCTCGGCTCAATGCAATCTTTGCCTCCCGGGTTCATGCCATTCTCCTGCCTCAGACTCCTGAGTAGCTGGGACTACAGGCGCCTGCCACCACACCTGGCTAATTTTTTGTGTTTTTAGTAGAGACAGGGTTTCACCGTGTTAGCCAGGATGGTCTGGATCTCCTGACCTCATGATCTGCCCGCCTTGGCCTCCCAAAGTGTTGGGATTATAGGCTTGAGCCACCGCGCCCGGCCATGTCTTTTAATATTTGATAACCATCTTTAATTAGTTTTCAGTTTCTTCATTGCATGTTATCTTGAAGCCCAGTATGTCTCTATATAAATATATAATTTTCCAGATATATTTTGATGTATTATTTTGAACAGATATAAGAACTTCCATATACTCATTGAATTCACACAAAAAAATGAACCCAATGAGTCTCATGTTTGGCATAATGATTTTTGATTAAATTCTGGCAGGTATGTACGCTTGTATACACCTGCCATAGATGCTCCGAGGGGAGGGAGAGCATTAGGACAAATACCTAATGCATGTGGGGCTTAAAACCTAGATGACAGGTTGATAGGTACAGCAAACCACCATGGCACATGTATACCTATGTAACAAACCTGCGCATTCTGCACATGTATCCCAGAACACAAAGTAAAATTTAAAAAATTGGGAATACACAGTTTGCTTGTTTGGTTTTCAAAAGATTTGATTTCCCAGAAGCATTAAGTATTTGTTCTGAATTTTTAAGACCAATCAGACACATGACCATTGCTCTGTTGTTAACCATAGCATCATTATAAACACCTGTAAGTTCACCTAAATTTAGAAATATTAAAACATTTGGACTTTCAATAATTTCCTGTTATCTTTTGTGAGGTAAATTATTTCACATACAAATGTGTCGATATCTAATCACATTGATGCTGAGTGGTTCACTGATGGAAGTATTTTTACGGAAAATGGAAAAAGAAGGGCAGGATATAATGTGGATAGTCTACAGCAAACAATAGATGCCCAGGCACTGCCACCTAATGCCTCAGCACAAAAAGCAGAGCTAATTCTCCTCGCTAGGGCCCTGGCTGTAGGTCAGGGAAAGATACTAAACATATATATTGACTCCAAGGATGCCTGCTTTGTCCTTCATGCACATGTTGCTATCTGTAAAGGACGGGGTCTTCTAAATGCAAGGAATTCCCCCATTGAACATAGTAAAGAAATACTGCAGCTTTTAGGGGCTGTGAATGATCCTAAGCAAGTGGCGGTCATTCACTGTGAGAGACATCAAAAAGGAAACTCCTCAGTCTCATTGGACAATGCAAAGGCTGGCAGGCAAGATAGCAGGGCAATCACGGAAGCTGTAGCCCCGCTGGCCTTATTCCTCTCTGTCCATTCTCTATATTTTATCTTATTTTTTATTTTTTTGAGACTGAGTCTTGCTCTGTCACCCAAGCTGAAGTGCAGTGGCATGATCTCGGCTCACTGCATCCTCTGCCTCCTGGGCTCAAGCAATTTTCCTGCCTCAGCCTGCTGAGTAGCTGGGACTACAGGCATGTGCCATCACACCACTAATTTTTGTACTTTAGTAGAGAAGGGGTTTGCCATGTTGTCCAGGCTGGTCTCAAACTCCTGGCCTCAGTTGATCTGCCCGCCTCAGCCTCCCAAAATGCTGGATAACAGGTATGAGCCACCATGCCCCGTCCCATTCTCTTGATATAAATCCATCCTATACTATAGAAGAAAGAGTATGGGTTAAGAAAATCGAAGACCGTAACACCTGAGGGTTGGTGACTCATACGCCAAAAGCTATTGCTTCTTCAGTCCCACCGTGGCAAATTGTTAAAAGTTTACATAATTCCCTCCATATGGCAGGACGCTATGACCCGCCTGGATGAACCATGTTTTTACAGGTAAAGGCCTGGCAACCACAATAAAAAAGGTCACTCGGGCTTGTGAACTTTGCTCTCAAAATTACCTTGGGGGCAAACAAAACAAACAAACAAAAAACAAGGGTCTCCTCCTTTATTAACCTCAGTCCAGTGGGAACGAACCTATCCTGGTGAGGAATTGCAAATTCACTGCACCCAAATGCCCTCCTTTCGGGTTTTTAAATACCTTTTAGTTTTTGTAGACACCTTTATTGAATGGGTAGAAGCTTTCCCCACCAGAGCAGAGAAAGCTACAGAAGTGGCCAAGGCACTGCCAAGAGAGGTCATACCAGATTTGGCCTCCCCTGCTCCTTGCAGAGCGACAAAGGCCCCTGTTTTCTTGCAACTGTAACCCAATAGATAGCCCAAGCTTTGGAAATTAAATTTCATCTCCACTCCTCATGGAGGCCACAATCCTCCAGCAGGGTTAATAGGACTAATCAAACTTTAAGGCAGACACTGGCAAAACTGTGCCAGGAAACTTCTGAGTCTTGGTACACTCTGTTGCCTATAGCCCTCATGAGAATACGAGTGGCACCCAAAGAAAAGACAAAACTTAGTCCGTTTGAGATGACTTCTGGGAGACCCTTCCTTACCTTAGACCTGTTAATCAAACTAGAAACCCTGTCTACTATACAATATAATCGAAATCTAAGCCAGGGGCCAGTTGCGGTGATCCACATCTGTACTTTCATCACTTTGGGAGACTGAGGCAGGTGGATCACTTGAGGTCAGGAGTTGAAGACCAGACAGGGCAATATAGTGAAACCCCCAAAATACAAAAACGAGCCGGGTATGGTGGCCATCCTATAATCCCAGCTACTCAGGTGGCCGAGGCAGGAGAATCACGGAGGTTGTAGTGAGCCGAGCCTGCATCACTAGACTCCAGCCTGGGTGACAGAGAAATAGTCTGATGTCAAAAACAAACAAACAAACAAAACAAAAAACTAACCTGGGTACAGCAAGCTATCCAGGAGTATGGCAATGCAGTGCTGCCCTCACCTGGACAAGTGAAAAACATTCCCCAAATCCTACCTGGAGACAGGGTCCTATTAAAAACTTGGAAGGAAGGCCACCTGGCAGATCCACTTCTTCCTAAATGGAAGGGACCTTAGCAAGTACTACTCACCACCCCAGTGGCTGTCGAGCTGCAAGGAATAGCCAGTCGGGTTCACATGATCAGAATTCAACTTTGCAATAAATCTTTACACGAACCAGAGGAAGCTACTAATTATACCTGCCAGCCCATAGAGGCTCTAAACTTTCTATTCTAGAACACAATTCCAGATAAAGCCAATCTGGAAGATAGGTAACGTCTTCATTTTCTTGGTACTTGCCTGCCATACTGTTTAGAGTATGTTTAGAGACACTGGCCTGTCTGCTGGGGAAGTAATTAACCATACTGTTAGTCTATTAAACTTAACTCAGGCCTGGGCATGGTGGCTCACGCCTGTAATCTTAACACTTTGGGAGGCCGAGGCAAGTGGATCAACTGAGGTCAGGAGTTCGACACCAGCCTGACCAACATGGTGAATCCCGTCTCTACTAAAAATACAAAATTAGCCAGGCATGGTGTCGCATGCCTGTATCTCAGCTACTTGGGAAGCTGAGGCAGGAGAATTGCTTGAACTCGGGAGGCAGAGGTTGCAGTGAGGTGAGTTTGTGCCATTGCACTCCAGCCTGGGCAACAAGAGTGAAACTCCGTCTCAAACAAAACAAAACAAAAACAAAACACAACAAAACAAACACACACACAAACAAAAACAAAAACAAAACAAAAAAACTTAACCTTGTTGACTTTGCATAACTACCAAATGTTGGGGATATGCCAGACCTGGGCCCTGAGAAGACTGGCCTGGCATCCCAGCACATCTCCAGGGACAAACTCACTGGCCCACAGAGTGGAGATATCAGGCCCAACAGTCAATACAAAGGGATTTTATTAGGTCAGGTCCTGGGTTCCTTAAGCTCCTCCTCCTCCTAATTATCAACAGTAGTTCAAATATCTCAAAAGGAAAAAATGCTTTCTTACATACCTTTTATCCAGAGCAATTCCCCTTCTGCCTTTACATTAATCATGGCAGTTCTGCCACTTTCATAGAACTCCAAGAGAGTCAGTGTAGCTGACCCTTTATCACTGGGTCACATATTTTAGTCAATACCTCTACGGGAATTAAACTAATAATAAATGGACACCTCATCCAGACAACCAATTTTTTGCTCTATTATGTCCTCGGACTGGCACCACCTCTATTTCCTATCAACCAAACTACAACCTCTAGTTTTTGCTGAGGCCATCCTCTCACGGGAAGCCCCTATTCACCTTATCTCAATACATCCGCCAAGGACTGTCAACATATTCTATCACAAGATAACTATGTTCTGTGGTGGAACCCTAAAGGGGGAACTTTATTTAAAGAATTTATTAATGCCACCATCCAACTCTACCATTCATTAATAGACCCAGTAACCATTGCCAACTTATCTGCACAAAACCTTTCACTTACAGGCCAGAAAATAGGAGACCCCTTTTAGAGAACCTCCACTGCATTCACCACTTTAATGCAAAATACTTTTGCAGCAGAAATTTCACCATCATAAAAAATTTTGGGGTTTTGTGGATCTTCAGCATATCTACAATTACCTCCACTGTGGAAGGGGCGATGCTCCATCGCTTACATTTCCCCTTATCTAACTTTCGCATGGGCTAACACATCTCTCCCTTTCCCCATGTACCAGCACAGCAAGATTCACCTCTGAGCAAGACCCCATATTCCCCTATGTTTAGTATTGCCCTCTCTATTGGGATTATCAGGGTCAGCTATGGGAGGTGGAGCCTTGGGAATCCAGCATAAACTGTTTTAGGAGATCACGGTGGCTCTCCAACAAATGGAAGAGGGCCTCACTGGACTTCAACAACAGCTGGACTCCCTCGCCAGTATAATCCTACAAAACTGAAAAGCCTTAAATCTTCTCACAGCTGGACAAAGAGAAACATGTTTGTATTTGAAAGAGGAATGCTCTTTTTACATCAATCAGTCTGGTTTAGTCCAAGAAAATATTAAAAATATCATTCGTTATTTAATGATATTTGATTAAAAATATCATTCGTTAATATCAAACGAAATTAACACTTTAGGAACTTCCATGGGAATTAGGAAGCAGTAGCTATTGTCTGCCTTGCTCCCTTTAATAGTGCCGGTCATTAACATACTTTAACTTTTGGTCCAACTTTGTTTATAATGCTGATTTCTTACTCTCCTGCTTACAGCAATTCCAAGTCCACAGGATGGTTTCACAAGGCTTTCAACCTTGAGCTGCTAATGAGCTATCTTATGCTTTGCCCACCAGTCCCGTGAACAACAAGGTTTACACCGCATTAGATCAGGCAGGAAGAGACTTTAGGGCCCAGGTTAGGCAGGGACAACACCCCACTCAGCAGGAAGCAGCTTCAGAAGAAATGACCTAGCCCCTCAACCTCCCATATGATTATAGGCCCTAAGATCTCTTAGGGGGGAATTGAGGCAGGGTAGGCAGTGAAGGAAGTGACCATGTCCTTGGCACGCAGCAACCGTGGGGACCGTACAGCCAACACAATAAGCCTCAGCATTCACATTGCAGTTAAGCTCATTCAAGCAAAGCTATCTTCAGTAGGGAATTTCCTCTGTAGAGAACATGTGCACTTTGATTTCACCTGTCCTCAAACTGACCCTTTGCTCATTATAATAGTAAAAAACACACCCCTGCGTGGAGATTTAAGATGCTAATGAGACATGTGATGTATGAACAAGCATGGGTAGCTACTGGGCATGTGGACCCAGAGGACCACCCAGAACATGCTTACTAGTAACAGTTCTTCCCACCTCCTCATGAATAATCATGTAAGACTCCCATAAAGGGAGTTTCCCCAGTAATAATCAATGCTGTCTCATCCTTATGACCAGCCAGCCCTGAATCTTCTCTGTCTCTCTCAGTGTGTATTCTGCATCTAACTTTCAAAATATTCATTTTCCCTGGCAATAAATTTCTCTATGCTGCATCTCCTTTGCTGTGTGCCTCTTGTTTAAATTCTTTTAAACTAAGAAAACAAGAACCAATGTCTCAGAATAGCCGTCAACAACACTCCAAAATATTCTACCACGTTTGTTGATTTAATCACCTGCAAACCATTGTCTATTAAGCTATGAGTCTGTATATACATACCATAATACTTCTATTTTGGAAAAGCATCGTGCTGGAACAGGAAATTCTCATGTTTCCAAATTCTATTTCAGTTCTTCCAATCTGTGAACTCCCTTTTTTTGAGTTTCATACATCTGATTCTGTCACATTACTGCTAAAAAATATTTGCAGAGAGCCAGATAAAGACAAACATTATTTGGAATAAACAATCCAGTTAGGATGAATCCACTCTCTGTTAGTTGTTAGCATATTTTCTCATATACTTTTTTTTTTTTTTTTTTTAGAGAGGGACTCGCTCTGTTGCCCAGGCTGGAATGCACTAGTGGGATGACAGCTCACTGCAGCCTTGATCTCCTGAGTTCAAATGGTCCTCCTACCTCAGCCTCCTGAGTAGCTAGGACCACAGGTGTGCACCACCACACCCATCTAATTTTCATATCTTTTGTAGAGATGGGGTCTTGCTATGTTGCCCAGGCTGGTCTCATACTCCTGGGTTCAAGTGATCCTCCTGCCTCAGCTTCCCGAAGTGCTGGCGTTACAGGCATGAGACACCGTGCCCAGCCACACACCCATCTTTTTAAAAATCTCCAGTCATCATATGAATACATTAGAATCTGCATGTTGCTCTTGGTCTTGTCCATATTCTGTCTAGTAAAGCCCCTTTTGTTTTATTAGCCCAAACTCATGACTATGTGTTTCTGAAATATCTAACACTCCCCTTCAATTTCTTCTTACCATGTCAAAAAGTTTCCTTAGTTTTCAGTGGATTTGAGGGTAACTGTGTTCTGATAATGTCAATGATAGGAAATCATTTTTCAGCAGCTGCAATACTTTTTCAAGTCAACCTCATAATTGAATGACTCCCATAATTTTGATAAATTTCCACATGCATTTTACTTCTTTCTTGAACATTACACCACTTACCTTTGGTGCCTTAACTGTCTAAATAATTTTAGTATAATTTACGAATATATTTACTTTTAATTAATACAATCTATTTAGAGTAAATGTGCTCTCTAATACATAATCAAGTAATTTATATTAATTATGGATACTTGTGTGATTTACAATATGTAGTCATTACACAGGTGTCCATAAAAAATTATATAAAGATAAAAAATAGTTATTAAGCGTAAAAAATTTCACACCAGGCTTATCAAATCTGTCAAAAATTCTTGAAAATTAATTTTTTAAAAACGAAGTGAACACCAGTGTAATTTTCATAACTGTCTTCAGTGAAGAAAGTATAAAGGTTTTTTTGATAATTGCTATTTTCCTGGGAAAGAATACTATTTCAGAAAATGTTTGCTATTTGATGAAATTCCATTTCAGAAAAGTCAAATATTTTAATGAATAAAATTTGCATGACCTACTTGAGGGTTCTTTAGAATATTTTCAAAAATTGTACAGACATATTTATAATTAAATCAAACGATTTCTTTTTTCCACCCTGTGGCACTATGGATTGCATGAGCATAGAAAGAGAACAATTGCCAGCTTCCCTCAGAAGGAAGCAGTGGTCATCACAGAAAATTGCAAGTGAGACGTTTTTAAGTCACAGGCCTGTGGCACCCACATGTCCCCTCCACGTGCATGACTCTCAGGGCTCTGCAAGTGCAAGGGCAAATCCTGTCTTTATTTTAAATTTCAATGTTTTGTTCATTGTGGAAGTTTTCTATTAATTTTGATTTTTAAAAAATTATGGGCCGAGTGCGTTGGCACATGCCTGTAATCCCAGAACTTTCGGAGTCCAAGGCGGGGGGAACACCTGAGGTCAGGAGTTCGAGACCAGCTCGAAGTCTTTGAATAAAGGAATTACAGAAACACACCACTCTTGTGGCCAGGGATAGCAATCTACCCAGACAGGACTATCAAGGCCACAAGGAACATCAGAGATCAGTTATCCCAGGATTGTCATTTTCCAGAGATACAAATGAGACCCCAAGAAGGAAAAGACCCATCCCAGGTCGTAAGCAGCTAGGGTTGGAACAGAGTCTAAGAAGCCAAATATCCAGCCTGCCTGCTGCACAGGGCTGCTCCGTGCCCAGACCCAGGAGCCTCGAGTATTTGGGGTGAGAGCCTCTCCGCTTACTAAGGGCAGTATTTCAGCGAATGCACCGTCACTGGGTGCTTCCACTCTATTCTTCAAGCACAAAATATGGTTTGGCAAGTCCAGAAATGTTTGTCCCCTTATCCAGTATTATACGTGAGATAAGAGCCTGATAGAGACGGAATAGTCATGTAAAAATACTATATCAGACCAATTCTACATGGCAACTCCCTTTTATGTAGACAGATAGATGTTTAAAATTAGATAGGTATTTAACATTATATATGCATATATACATACATATATTTATATGTGTGTGTGTGTGTCAGATCATGCGAATGCCTTTTACTCTATACATGTTTTTTAAAGATCATGAGGAACTGTTTGCTTTCAGCTGGCAAGGCCAGCAAAACCCCTTTTCCTTCCTACCTCAGTCTTATATCAACTCTCTAAGTGATAGAGGCAGGAGGCAGAGAAACTCTAGGCAGACAAGGGTGGTTCCTTGGTGAAACCACATCTTCAAGCTGAAAAGCCTGAAGTGAGAACTTCTATCCCAGTTTGGCCGCTCTGTCAATTGGTTCTTTCTGAATAATGTCTTTTTACCAATCGAATGTTGCCTTTTCCATAACTACCTACAGCCTGCCTTGCTCCCGGTCCCACGCCTATAAAGATTCCAGATTCAGCCAGTAGAGACGAGAAGTAGCTGGACATCAGGGAGAGGTGACTTGACTTCAGAGATGATGGCTGCACGTCCGGGAGAAGCAACTTGACTTCGGAGGAGAGAGGCAGAGAGGCGACTTGACTTCAGGGGAGAGCGACCTGCCCTTCCCATACGCTTTCCAGCTCCCCTCTCTGCTGCGAGCTGCTTTTATTGCACAATAACATTCTCTGCACTCACCATCCTTCAATTCATCTGTGTGGCCTCATTCTTCTTGTGCACCAGACAAGAATTTGGGACCCACCATGTGTGGGTACCCAAAAAGGCTGTCGCACTGGGCCTTTGCCCTTGCTGACAGAGGGCAGCCACCCCAAGCAATGAGGCAAAGGTCCCACTGAGCTGATAACACACTGCTGCCCGTGGATGGTAGAGCTAGGAGAGCATTGTAACACGCACTCTGGGGCCTTGGGGTCGCAGGCATTCCTATCTGGATGCTGCCACAGAGCCTGGACTGAGTTTGCTCCTGCCAGTGCCAAAGCAGCTGGCCAGTTCCCACACTCACTTGCCTACGTATTCCCTCCCATGAGGGGTGGTGTGCGGTGGGCCCGAGGAAAAGGAGTTTGCTCCTGCTGGTGCCAAAGTGGCTCGGCACCCCTGTCATGAGTCCTGTGAAGGGGTCAAGAAAGTATCCTGCATCATAAACTGATGTCCCAAACTAATCCGTAGGGATCTTGATCTCCTTTCCCTCCAACCGTGTGACACCATTACTTTGCATTGATGACATTATGCTGATTGGGCAGGACCTAGCAACTACTCTAGACACACTGGTAACATACTGACATGAAAACCTAAGTATGAATTCGCACAGAAAATCAGGGGCCTTTAAACTTAGTGAAATATTTAATGGTCAAGCGCTCAGAGGCATGTCAACATCATACTTATCAGGTGAACAGCAAGTTGGTACATCTCACCCTTCCTACCACTCAAAGGGGATACAAAAAATAGTGGGCCTCTTTAGGTTCTGATGGTGGTAACATGTACCTCATTGGCGTGTGCTGCTGTGACTTATCTGCTAATGACTGGAAAATCTGCTACTTCTGAGTTTGGCTTAGTACAAGGAAAAGCTCTCTGAACCCACACCTATGGCTCCGAGGGGGGTTCCTTATGAACAGAGTTGTCTAAAAAAGAAACAATCAGAAAATCCCTAGGCCTGGCTTACTTACTATTCTTTCTTTATAATGGGCTGGCAGCACCTGTATTAGTTTTCTATTGCCACATAACAAATTACCCCAAATTGAGCAGCTTAAAACAACACACATTTATTATCTACAGCTCTGCAAATCGAGACCGGGAAGGCTCAACCGGCCTCTCTGCTGTGTGTCTCCCAAGGCCAACTCAAAATGTCAGGCCGGCTGGGTGCTGATGTGGAGACTGTGGAATAATCCAATTCTAAGCTTATTCAGGTTATTGCCCATTTAGATCTAGTTCCTTGAGGTGGTAGGAATGTGGTTCCCATTTTTTTTTGCTGGCTGTCATCCAGAGACTTCTCTAAACGCCGAGAGCCACCCCATATACCTTCTCAGGAGCACGGCATTATCCTCAAAGCGGGCCTGTTGTGTCACATCCTTCTTGTGCTTTGACTTTCTTACCTCTTCTTCTGCTCCTTGGTAAGAAAAATGCTCTGCTTTTCAAGGATTCCCCTGCCAGGTCTGGCCCACCCACACCACCTCCATGTCTCAAGGTCAACTGACTTGAGAGTTTAATTATCCAGCAAAATCCCACCATAGCAGTATTTGGATTAGTGCTTGATTGAGTATACAGGAGATGGGAATCTGGGGAATCAGACTACAGCTGTGTCAGCTCGAGCTACTATCACAGAATACCACAGACTGGGTGGCTTCATCACCAGACATTTCTTTCTCAAGGTTCTGGAGGCTAGAAGTAAAAGATCAGGGTGCCAGCATGCTCAAATTCTGGTGAGCGTCCTCTTCCTAACTTGTAGTCAGCCACCTTGCTGTATCCTCACATGTTGAGGAAGCATGGAAGAACAAATTCTCTTTTCTCTAATTATAAGGGCACTAATCTCATCATAGGGACCCAAATATCATGACCACATCTAAACCTAATTACTTCCCAAAGGCTCCACCTCCAAATATCATCCCATTGGGAGTCAGGGTTTCATCGTATGACTTCTCAGAGGACACAAATATTCAGTCGGTCCACAATGCCTGCCTGCCACAAAAGCCAAAAGTGGACAGCTGCATAGTCCTGAAGGACAGTGGTGAAGGGAAATTCTCTCAGAGGGAAGAACTTTGAGCAGTGCTCCTGTGTGGAGGAGAGATGGCCAGGCCTATGAGATATTTGGGTCTCATGAGAGTTCTCAGCAAAGGGTAACCTCAGCAGAGAAGAATTTTAATAATCTGAAGGATAAGTTACCTATTATCTAGATATTAATCAGCCTCTTTCCCCAACACTTGTGTCACAACCTCATGGGCTCACAAAGTGGCTAAGGTGACCAGGGATAGAGATTATGCTTCAGTAGCATGGACTTCCACTCACCAGGGCCAACCTGGCTACAGTTAATAAAGACATGAGACAGCAAAGGATTCCTGGAGAAACCTGCCTTCAAGCCTAAAATGGCCTGAAGGTTGAAAAACCAGACTGCTGGTCCCGAATGTAACCTGCGATCCAGAGGGAGAACCGTCACTGTTTGCTCGCCCTTTCCCAACTGATTCTTTCTTAATAATGGCGACATGTACTGGGGGAAGGATGTGGAGCCACGGGAAGTTTGCACCTTGTGCAGGGGTGGCGGTGGGGAGCCTGGTCTCTTCGGTTCCTGTGTGGTGGCCCAGAATCAATATGTGAGATGGGGTCCTGTTAGCAGGACTCCCTCTCGCTTTGCCGAGTTTTTTTCCTTCCTATTTTTTCTTTTCAACCAATAAATTCCGCTCCTCACCCTTCAATGCATCCGCGAACCTAATCTTTCCTGGTCGTGTGACAAGAACTTGGTTTTAGCTTATCTAAGAAGCAAAATTCTGCAACATAGTCATTGCTGAGTGTACAATCTGCCAGAAACAGAGAGCAACACTGAGCCTCTTATATGACACCTGCCTGCAGAGTTATCAGCCAGCTACCAGATGGCAGGTGATTACACTGGACCACTTCCACTATGGAAGGGACAGGGCTGTGTTCTTCCTCAAATAGACACTTACTTTGATTATGGATCTTCCTTCCCACCCACAGTACTTTGAGAAAAGCAACATTTGTGCACTTAGAAAAATGCCTTATTTACCATCATGGTATTCCACACAGCATCACCTCGAAAAAAGGCCCTCACTTCACAGAATATAAAAAGTGCAGTGATGGGCCCATGCTCATAGAAATTCACTGTTCTTATTACGTATATCCCCATATCCCCCATCATTTTTTCAAGAGATGGTAGTGTCTTGCCCACTTGGTCTGTGACTCCACATCAGCCTCCCAAAGTGCCCCCCATTATCTTAAAATGACTGGATCAACAGAACAGTGGAATGGCCTTGTGGAACTCAGTTACAGTGCTAGCTAGGTGGCAATACCTTGCAGGTCAGAGAAATTACTTTTAGGAAGCAGTGTTTGCAGTATATCTGCATCCAGCATACTTTGCTTTCTCTCCCATAGTTAGGATCCATGGGTCCTAGAATCAAGAAGTAAAACTGGGAGTGTCTCTATTCACTATTCACCCCAGTGATCGACTAGCAAAAATGCTTCTTATCCTTCTGACTTTAGGCTCTGCTGAACTAGAAGTCTTAGTTCCAAAGGAAGAAATGCTTTCACCAAGCGACACAACAGTGATTCTATTGAGAACAGATTGATACTGCCAGCTGGCCATTTTGGTGTCTTCATCAATTTCCATCCAGAATCAAAGGAGGGGGTCATCTAGTGTCTGGGGGTGATGAACCTGATGATGAAAGGGGGATTAATTGCACTACACCAGGGGCTAAAAAAGAGTATGTCTGATATGTCTAGAGAGCTGCTTAGACCTCCCATTTTGTTTGTTTGTTTGTTTGTTTTGAGATGAAGTCTCACTCTGTTGCCCAGGCTGGAGTGCAGTGGCGTGATCTCAGCTCACTGCAACCTCCACCTCCCAGGTTCAAGCAATTCTCCTGCCTCAGCCTCCTGAGTAGCTGGGATTACAGCCGCGGGCCACCATGCCCGGCTAATTTTTTGGTTTTTTTTAGTAGAGACGGGGTTTCACCATGCTGGCCAGGCTGGTCCCGAACTCCTGACCTTGTGATTTGCCTGCCTCAGTCTCCCAAAGTGCTGGCATTACAGGCAGGTGCCACTGCGCCTGGCCCCTCCCATGTTTTTCGATTACACTTAATGGAAAATTACAGCAACCCAATCCAGGCAGGATATCGAATGGTCCAGAATGTTCAGTAATGAAGGTTTGAGTCAACCTGCGAGGCCAAGCACCATGACTGGCTGACATACTATCTCAGGGCAAAGGGAATGAGAAATGGGTAGTGAAAGAAGGCAGTTATAAGTACCAGCTACAGCAATGTGAGGTGCTGCAGAAACCAGGACTGTAATACTAAATATCTTGGTGAGTTGTTAACTCATATCCCTCCTCAGGTGGAAGAAGAAACCAACAAACAAGAAAAGTGCAGCTTTTACTAACAGAGATTTATTAAATTTAAACAGCTCCCTTTTTCGTAGCTTCTGGAAGGGAATTCTCTTCGTTTCAGGATTATAGGGAGCTTCAGCAATAACCTGTTCCATCCTACAGCATATGTCCTTGTTTCTCCTTGGTCTTTGCACTAACACAATTATCTTTTTCTCATGTGCTTAACTTTTCTGAGATGGCAGTGGGAATCTATTTCTTTAAGCGCCTTCTCGAGTTGCTGAATTAAGACAACTTTTTTAAACCTGAAATTAAAGAGGTATTCCATTCACCAGAGGATACCTACAGGATCTATGAGATGTAAGAGGTAGAGTGGATACAAAATAGAATTTACCATCTACATGCAAACAGAAAATGCATCCTCATTGAAAGATACAAACTAGAAAAATACAAAGTGAGTCAACTGAGGGCCCACATACACTCCCAGATTTTGATAAATTTGGAAGCCTCCATGGTATTGGAAGAAAGTGTTAGAATAAGATAGTATCAACCTAAATGCCTGTGGAAATAGCATGAACTATGATTGAGGGCCAGGGATTAGGAGGAACAAACCATGATTTTTTCCTGCCCCTGTCCCAAATTGGGCGCAAGTGCTTAAAACAATAGCACAGTTCCTTTTTGCACTCACCTTGCTGCTTCCTTGATGGTAAATTCAACAAATTGTCTCTTGACTTTCATAGATCCTTGTACCTCTTCAAGCAAAATGAAAATTCTTTCATAATCTGAAGATATTTTAAAAATTAGTATTTCTACAATTACAAAAATGAAATATACCTCAATCTTAGTGCATCCACTACCACAGTATACATTTTTCATGGGCTACAATGTTACATAGTGTTTGTGTTTTGAATGCTTAAATCACGACATCTGTATATTACTAAGGAAACTATTGTGAACACTAACAAAGGAAAACAAAACACTTAAGCAGACATATTAGCAATTTTCAGTGAAATTAAAGTAAAGCCATGCTAAATTATATATAGATCCAATTCAGCCAAACAATGAGCTCAAGAGGCAGCTCAATTCTGTTCTAAATCATAGAATGAGACACTTCTCATGCTTTCATTGATAGACATTCTTGCAGTACTTACTTTGCCCAAACCTTCGAACTTCTTTCATTAATTGATATTTTATATCATCATTAATTTTCTTTGCCATGGCAGGAGATATTTGTGGTGTATTTGGCACAGTTTCCACCGAAGACATTGCTGTAACTGGTGGGTCACCTGCAGAGACACTGTAGTTTTTGGTGCCTACCGCAAATTCATTACTATCAGGTTTGTAAAGCAGCTCATCTTTGCTGAGACTTGTGAAGTCGTGAGAGAAAGAATCCAATGCATTGGGTGGCATACGATGTCCTGTCATATTTATCAGCTCTGGTGAATCAGAATTTGACAGGAAGCCATCAGGAGGGGTTTGATCATTTTCCATCTCCTCCTCCTGGATATCGTGAATGACAGTAGCATCTGGAATCCAAATGAAAAAATTGAGCTGTGAGATAAGTGCATTAGGTCACCCCCACAGTATATCCCTCTGATGCCCAGTTTCTAGGGAGTTATCTCATGAAGCAAGAGGATACACCAGGTGGTGATCCAAGACCCCTCAAACTAAGTTCGAGTAAGATAATACAACAAAACCACCTTCTTCCCTGCAGGACACTATGCATGCATATGGAAACCAAGTAGGACAGTACAACCAATACACAAACATACACAGATCCCTGGTACTTCTGCATGAAATACCAGCTCCTGACAGATTAATACAACCAGGTGGAACCGTTGACAAGGAGTTATCAGGTGCCTGTTGGCCATTTGTCATCTCCTCATGGACACTGTGAGTGGTGGTGACATCTGGAAACAAAATGAAGAGGTTGAGCTGTGAAGTAAGTGCATAATGACAACCCCACAGGGATATCCTGCTGATGCTCAGTTTCCAGGACGTTACCCCATACAGCAGGAGGATACACCAGGTGGCAATCAGAGACCCTGAAATTGAGGCAAGCAAAAGTAATACCGCAAAACCACCTTCTTCCCTTGATGACACTATGCATGCATATGGAAATCAAGTAGGAAAGTACAACTTATAAGAAAACATACACAGATCCCTGGTACTCATGGCTGGGATGTTAGCTCCTGCTATATTAATAAGCCCTGATGGAGGGGTTAACAAGAAGTTATGAGATGCTGGTTGGCCGTTTTTTATCTTCTCTCCACAGACATGGTGAGTAACGGTTGCATTTGGAAACCAAATGAAGAGATTGAGCCGTGAGGTAAGTGCATTATGTCAACCCCATAGGTATATCTCTCAGATGCTCAGTTTCTAGGAAGTTATCAATGAAAGAAGGCAAGGATATGCCAGGTGGACATATGATACCCCTCAAACTGAGGCTAGGAAAGAATATACAACAAAATTACCTTCTACCATTCATGAAAATATGCCTGCTTAGGGAAACCAAGTAGGACAGCACAACTAATAAGCAGACATACACAGATCCCTGGTAATCGTGGATGAAATTCCAGCTGCTGCCATATGACGAAGCCATGGAGGAGCAGTTGACAAGATGTTACCAGGTGCTGGTTGGCTGTTATTTATCTTCTCTTCACGGATGTTGTGAGTGACTGCAGCATCTGGAAACAAAAGAAGAGGTTGGGCTGTGAGGTAAGTGCATTATGTCAACCGCACAGGCATACCCCTCTGATGCTCAGTATCTAGGAAATTATCTCATTAAGAAGGAGGATATACCAGGTAGCAATCTGAGAACCCTAAAATTGAGGCCTGAAAAGGTAATACAACAAAACTACATTCTTCCCTCATGACACTATGCATGCATATGGAAACCAAGTATGACAGTACAACAAGTGAATAAACTTACACTGATCCCTGGTACTCATGGATGAAACACCAGTTGCTGCCATATTAATAAGTGCTGGTGGAACAGTCGAGAAGACATTATCGGATGCTGCTTGGCCATTTTTAATCTTCTCTTCATGGACATTGTGAGTGACGGTAGCATCTGGAACAGAAATAAAGAGGTTAAGTTTTGAGTTAAGTGCATTATGTCAACCCCACGGGTATATCTTCCTGATGCTCAGCTTCTAGAAAAGTATACCGTAAAGCCGGAGAGGATATGCCAGATGGCCATCTGAGAACACTCAAATTGAACTCATGAAAGATAATACAACAAAACCACCTTCTCCTATTCATGACACTAGGCATGCATATGAAAACCAAGTAGGACAGTACAACTGAATAAGCAAACATACACTGATCCCTGGTACTCATGGCCGGAATACCAGCTGCTGTCAAATAAGTAAGTCCTGGTAGAACAGTTGACAAGTCATAACTAGGTTGTGGTTGGTTATTTTCCATCCTCTCTTCATGGACATTTTGAGTGACGGTAGCATCTGGAAACCAAATAAAGAGGTTGACTTGTGACGTAAGTGCATTATGTCAATACCACAGGTATATCCCTCTGATGTTCAGTTTGTAAGAACTTGTTCCGTAACACAGGAGGCTATAACAGGTGGTGATCTGAGACCCCTCAAATTTAGTCCAGAAACGATCATGCAAAAAAACCACCTTCTTCCCTGCATGACACTGCATGCGTATGGAAGTCAAGTAGGACAGTACGACTAGTAAACAAACATACACTGATCCCTGGTACTCAGGGGTGGAATACCAGCCCCTGTGACATTCATAAGCCCTGCTGTAACAGTTGACAGTAATGTATCAGGTGCTCTTTGCTAATTTTTAATCTTTTCTTCACAGTCATTGTGAGTGATGGTAAAATCTGGAAACCACATGAAGAGGTTGAGCTGTGAGGTAAGTGCATTATGTCAGCCCTACAGATATATTCCTCTGATACCCAGTTTCTAGGAAATTATCTAAGAAAGCTGGGGAGGATATGCCATGTGGACAACTGAGATCCCTCAAATTGAGGTTAGGAAAGAATATACTACAAAACCACATCTACCCTTCATGAAAATATGCATGCATATGTAAACCAAGTATGACAGTACAACTAATTAACAGACATACACAGATCCTTGGTAGTCATGGATGGAATACCACCTGAAGCCATATGACCAAGCTGTGGTGCAACATTTGATATGATCTTATCAGTTTGGGGTTTGCCACTTTCCATCTTCTCTTCACGAACACTGTGAGTAATGGTAGCATCTGGAAACCAAAGGGAGAGGTCAAGCTGTGAGGTACGTGCATTATGTCAACCCCACCGATATATCCCACTGATGATGAGTTTTTAGAAAACTATCCCATAAAGCAGGATAATACATCATATGATGATCTGAGGCCCCTCAAATTGAGGCCAGGAAAGATAATTCACAAAACAACCTTCTTCCCTTCATGACACTATGCATGCATATGGAAATCAAGGAGGATGGTATAACTAAAAAACACACATACACAGATCCCTGGAACTCATTGCTGGAATACTAGCTCCTGCCATATTAATAAGCCCGGATAGAAAATTTGACAAGACGTTATCCTGTTTTCGTTGGCCATTTTCCATCCTTGCTTCATGGACATGGTGATTGACGGTAGCATCTAGAAACCAAATAAAGAGGTCGAGCTGTGAGTTAAGTGCATTATGCCAAGCACACATGTATATATCCCTCTGATGCTCAGTTTCTAGGAATTTATCACATAAAGCAGGAGGATATACCAGGCAGCGATCTGAGACCCCACAAATTCAACTCACGAAAGACAATACAATAAAACCACATTCTTCCATTTATGATACTGCATTCATATGGAAACCAAGTAGGATAGTACAACTAGTAAACAAACATACACTGATCCCTGGTACTCATGGGTGGAATACCAGCTCTTGCCAAGTTAATAAGCTCTGGTGTAACAGCTGACAAGACGTTATCAGGGGTTGGTTGGCTGTTATCTTTCTTCTCTTCACGCAGATTGTGAATGATGGTAGCATCTGGAAACCAAATGTAGTTGATGAGCTGTGAGGTAAGTGCAGTATGTCAATCCCACAGGAATACCCCCTCTGATGCTCACTATCTAGGAATTTATCTCCTAAGGAACTAGGATATACCAGGGAGCAACTGAAAACCCTAAAATCGAGGCCAGAAAACATAATACAACAATACCGTCTTCTTCCCTTGATGACAATATGCATGCATATGGAAACCAAGTAGGACACCACAACTAGTAAACAAACTTACGCTGATCCCTGGTACTCATGGCTGGCATATCAGCTGTTGCCAAATAAGCAAGCCCTGGTAGAACAGTTGACAAGGCGTTACTAGGTAGTGGTTGGTTATTTACCACTCTCTCTTCACAGACATTGTGAGTGATGGTAGCATCTGGAAACCAAATGAAAAGCTTGAGCTCTGAGCTAAGTGTATTATGTCAGCCCTACAGGTATATCCCTCTGATGCTCAGGGTCTAGGAAATTAACTCATAAAGCAGGAGGATACAGCAAGTGATGATCTGAGACACCTCAGATTGAGCTCATGAAAGAGAATCCAATAAAACAACCTCCTTCCCTTTATGACACTGTGCATTCATATGTAAACCAACTAGGACACTACAACTAGTAAACAAACATACACTGATCCCTGGTATTCATGCCCGGAATACCAGTTGCTGTCAAATAAATAATCACTGGTTGAACAGTTGACAATACGTTATTAGGTTGCGGTTGGTCATTTTCCATCTTCTCTTCACAGACATTGTGAGGGACGGTGGAATCTGGAAAACAAATGAAGAGGTTGAGCTGTGAGTAAGTGCATTATGTCAGCCCCACAGGTATATCCCTATGATGCTCAGCTTCTAAGAAATTATTGCATAAAGCCGGAGGACATGACAGGTGGTGATCTGAGATCCCTCAAATTGAGCTCAAGATAGATGATACAACAAAACCTCCATCTCCCCTTCATGACAATATGCACGTATATGGAAACCAAGCAGGATAATCCAATTAACAAGCAAACATACACAGGCCATTGGTGCTGATGGCTGGAGTACCAGCTCCTGCCACATTAATAAGCCCTGTTGAAGCAGTTGACAAGATGTTATCAGGTTGGGGTTGGGGTTGGCCCTTTTCCATCTTCTCCTCAGGGACATTGTAAGTGATGGTAGCATCTGGAAACCAAATGAAGAGGCTGAGCTGTTAGGTAAGTGTATTATGGTAACCCCACAGGTATATCCCTCTGATGCTCAGTTTCTAGGAAATTATCTCATAAACAGGAGGATATACCAGGTTGCCATACGAGACCCCTGAAATTGAGGCCAGGAAAGACAATACAACAAAACCACCTTGTATGCTTTTTGACACTATGCATGCATATGGAAACCAAGTAGGACAGTAATACAAATAAACAAACTTACATGGATCCCTGGTACTCATGGGTGAAATACCAGGAAAGACAATACAACAAAACCACCTTGTATGCTTTTTGACACTATGCATGCATATGGAAACCAAGTAGGACAGTAATACAAATAAACAAACTTACATGGATCCCTGGTACTCATGGGTGAAATACCAGTGTCTGTCATATTAATACGCCGTGGTCGAAGAGTCAACAACACGTTATCAGGTGCTGGTTGGACATTTTCCATCTTCTGTTCACAGACATTGTGAGTGACTGTAGCATCTGGAAACCAAAGGAAGAGGTTGAGCTGTGAGGTAAGTGCATTATGCCAACTCACAAGTATATCCCTCTGGTGCTCAGTTTCTATGAAATTATTTCATAAAGCAGTAGGATATATCAGGTGGTGATGTGAGACCCCTCAGATTTAGGCCAGAAACGATAACACAACAAAACCACCTTACTCCCTTCATGGCACTATGTATGCATATGAAAACCAAGTAAGACAGTACAATTTATAAGTGGACATACAGAGATCTCTGGCACTCATGGCTGGAATAGGAGTTGCTGCCATATTAATAAGCCCTGTGGGACCAGTTGACAAGACGTTATCAGGTTGGGGTTGGCCATTTTCCATTCTCTCTTCATGGATATTGTGAGTGACGGTAGAATCTGGAAACCAAATGAAGAGTTCAAGCTGTGAGGTAAGTGCATTACGTCAGTGCCACAGGTATATCCCTCTGACGCTCAGTTTCTAGGAAATTATCCCATAAACCAGGAGGACATATCAGGTGGTGATTTGAGACCCCTGAATTTTAGGCCAGAAAAGATAATAAAACAAAACCACCTTCTTCCCTGCATGACACTGCATGCGTACGAAAAACAAGTAGGTCAGTACAACTAGTAAACACACACTGATCCCTGGTACTCAGGGGTGGAATACCAGCCCCTGTGAAATTCATAAGCCCCGCTGTAATAGTAGACAAGAATTTATCAGGTGCCATTTGTTCATTTTTTATCTTCTCTTCACAGATAGTGTGAGTAACAGTTGAATCTGGAAAACAAACGAAGAGTTTGAACTGTGAGGTAAGTCCACTATGTCAGCCCAACAGGTATATCCCTCTGATGCTCAGTTTCTAGGAAATTATCTAAGAAATCAGGGGAGGATATGCCAGGTGGCCATCTGAGACCCCTCAAATTGAGACTAGGAAAGTATATGCAACAAAAGTGACTTCCACCTTTCATGAAAATATCCATGCTTATGGAAAACAAGTATGACAGTACAACTAATTAGCAGACATACGCAGATCCCTGGTACTCATGGATGGAATACCAGCTGCAGCCATATGAACAAGCTGTGGTGGAGCAGTTGACAAGACTTTATCAGTTCGAGATTGGCCATTTTCCATCCTCTCTTCACGGATATTGTGAGCGATGGTAGCATCTGGAAACCGATGGAACAGGTTGAGTTGTGAGGTATGTGCATTATGACAATTGCACCAGTATATCCCACTGATGCTCGGTTTCTAGGAAATTATCCCCTAATGCAGGAGAATACATCATATAATGATTTGAGTCCACTTAAGTTGAGGTCACGAAAGATAATTCAACAAAACCACCTTCTTCCCTTCATGACATTACGCATGCATATGGAAACCAAGGAGGACACTACAACTAATAAACAAACACACACAGATCCCTGGTACTCATCGCTGGAATACCAGCTCCTGTCATATTAATAAGCCCTGATAGAACATTTGACATGACATTATCTCATTGGGGTTGACCATTTTCCATCCCCTCCTCATGGACACTGTGATTGACAGTAGCGTGTGGAAACCAAGTGAAGAGGTTGAGCTGTGAGGTAAGTGCATTATGTCAACCCCACAGGTATATTCCTCTGTGTTCAATTTCTAGGAAATTGTCTAAAAAAGCAGGGGAGGATATGCCAGCTGGCCATCTGATACCCCTCAAATTGAGGCTAGGAAAGAATATACAACAAAACCACCTTCTATAATTCATGAAAATATGCCTGCTTATGGAAACCAAATAGGACAGTACAATTAATAAGTAGACATACACAGATCTCTCATACTTATGGATGAAATTCCTGCTGCTGCCATATTACCAGGCCATGGTGGAGCAGTTGACAAGACGTTATCAGCTGCTGGTTGGCCGTTATTTATCCTCTCTTCACGAATGCTGTGAGTGACTGCAGCATCTGGAAACCAAATGAAGTGGTTGAGCTGTGAGGTAAGTGCATTATGTCAATGGCACAGGCATGCCCCACTGATGCTCAGTATCTAGGAAATTATCTCATAAAGAAGAAGGATACACCAGGTAGCAATCTGAGAACCCTAAAATTGAGGCCAGAAAAGATAATACAACAAAATTACCTTCTTCCCTCACGACACTATGCATATATGGTGCGTAGTGGAATCCTCGTAGGACAGTATAACAAGTGAGCAAATTTACACTGGTCCCTGGTACTCATGGATGAAATACCAGCTGCTGCCATACTAATAAGCACTGATGGAACAGTTGCAATGACATTATTGTGTGCAGATTGGCCATTTTTTACCTTCTCTTCATCGACATTGTGAGTGATGCTAGCAGCTGGAAACCAAATGAAGAGGTTGAGCTGCAAGATAGGTGTGTTTTGTCCCATCCTCCCCCAGAGGGACAGCTATGTATTAATCAGGTTCTAAAGAATTATTTATTTCATGAAACAGAAGGATTTACCACGTGGAAATCTCAGATCTTGTGACAGAGATCAGGTCAGATAATACAATAAAACTACCTTTTTACCTCTTGGCATAATGAATATATGCAGTAAAGAAGTACGACAGCAGAATAAACATTCACAAGTTTTTGTATTCGTCATTTTGTATCATCTTGCTGCCCTTTAGACAATTCTCACTTGATATTATTTGTATAGTTCACCTATAAATGCCATGCTGTGCACAGCAGGAAGCCAGACTAAGTGAGCCCTCCTTAACCTGCCTCCTTTCTACCCCAAATACTCTGAGAAAATACACGTGGCTATTGGAGTTGAACACTCTTATCTCCACTCCATCATCACACATCTGTATTTTTATATGATTCTACAGATCCTCCCCTTCTATCTAGAAAAAGTGACTTTCTTTTCACTCCAGGTCTGTCGCCTCTTTCATTTATTCATCATCTGTGGCAGGCAGCATGCCAGGACCCAGGGATCAGCAGTAAACAGCCCAGGGAGCAACGTTCCCTGCCCTTGTGGAGCTCACATCCTCATGGGGCAGTCAGACAGTACATGCACAATGAGCAAATGAAACAAGCAGCATTGGGCTGGTGTTGGAAAAGCAGTCCACAGGCCTGTGGGAGACAGCAGCAGAGGGAGCCCCCGGGGCTGCAGCTGGTTTGGCAGAGGCTTCTGAAGAAGTGCCATTGGGCAGGGCTTGGAGAAAGAAGCAGAGCCTCCTGTGCAGAGGCAGAGGGAGAGTTCCAGGCTGCAGTGAGGCCAAGGGTAGGGAATGGAGTGGGGATGGACCGGGCACTACAGAGGTGAAGGACAGAGGCAGAGAGAGCCAGGAGGAAATGGATGGGACCCATGTTAGGAGAGGGTGACAGAGGCCAGGCCGTGCAGAGGCTTGGAGACCAAAGCCGGTTCAGGGTCTGTTCTGAGTGCTTAGGAGAGATGAGGATGGGTTTTCAGGAGGGACATGGCATGATGTGATTTACGTGCTGAAATAATTATCTAGCCACAGGGTTAGAGAGTATGCGATAGATGAGCGAAGATTAGAAACACAGAGCTAAGAAGGCATTGTACTAGCCTGGAGACAGATCACGGCAGCGTGCACTGGAGGCATAGAGAGAAATGGTTGGATGCAGAATTTATACTGGGCATCTACTGCTGGACTTGCTAAGAAATGGGAAATGAGAGAGTAATAAAAGAATCATGAGATAACTCATAAGTGACTTTAAGTATTTTGACTAGAACTGCTAAGTAAAAGTACACCAGGGGTGTTCAGGAGGTGTTAGGCAACCGACCATGAGAGCTGAGTGCTGCCAACTCTTCCTGAATCTGGTTCAGTGACCTTATGTTGACAGCTTGAACTAGGCCATGGTGGGATTATTTGCCCGATGGATAGCTGCAAACTGTAAAAACCAGGATTCCTCAATCCCCCATACCTGTGAACAGCTGGTTGTTACACCTTTGTGGATGTTTCACCTAATGGACAGTATCTTTAATTGAAATAGTGAAAGATAAAAGTAGAGTATTTTTGGAGAGAGGGAGGTCAGAAATTTGAGCATGTAGAGTCAGTTGAATTTTACATGCCTATTAGACACCCAGTAAAGATACCGCGAGTGTAGTCGTATTTGAGTCTGGATTTCAGGAGCAAGTTGTAGTGTAGAAGTATAATGGTGAGAATTCTTATAGTGTGAATCATTTAAAATTCTAAGACAGCATGGCATCGCCTAAGGAGATAGTATATTGAAGAGAAGAGAGTCTAGGATTAAGCTTTGGGGCTCCGAAATATTTAGAGGTGGGAAGGGAGAGGAGAAAAACAAAAAAGAGAAGGAAAATGAGTCTCTAGTAACAGGGTAAGAAATCCAGGTGTCTGGGGACCCAAGAAGCTTTCCGTGCAGGAGGGAGTAAACAACTGTGTCGCATGCTGCTGAGACATTAACGCCAAAGTGTAGCAAACACTGGTGACCTTGATGATAGTAGTTTCATTGGAGTACACTAAGAAGCCAGACCACACTGGGTTAGAGCGGAATGTGAGGACAGGCAGAAAGTGAGCAGACCCATCCTCTTGTTGAGCCCACCATCTCCTTCTGCCTCAGGAACCTGCTTCATTCATCTAACGCTTGCAACAACTCCAAATTGTTGCACCTAATTAGAACCTTGCCCTTCCACTTGCAAATGTGCTCGTATCTGTTCATCCCTCAAGGACATGACTACAAATGTCCTTTGACATGGTTGAGGCCCAAAGATTGGATTCCCCCTCACCTTCCTGTTTGTCTAACCACGAGGACATACTCTTCCTTCTCTTAGATGAAGAGTGTCTCTTGGATTTTCTGGAATGCTTCTTTTTGCTTTGATGCCCTGTTGCAACCAGATTTACTTCATCACTCCTCATTTGCTGAAAAACATCAGTGAACATATTCCATTAAAGACAAATCCAACCACTGCAAAGTCACAGTCTTCATATGCATACACAGCCATGCATTTATATCATTAATGTAAGTTTTAGTCACAGGTCAAAGATTTCTCATCCCTGAACATACACGATGCTCTCAGAAAAGGCAAGCTAATTTTAATCAAGTCTCAGTGAAACAAGGGAAGGTAAAATACAAGGTGTTATCCAAAGTCAAACATGGTACAGTCATGATAAATCAGAATGCTTGGGGAATGAGTGGCTTTCATCATCCAAAGGTATAAACATATGGTTATCTCTCTCATGAAGTACACATCATTTTGTCTCAGCCCTTGTTAGGGGAGAAAAAAAAAGAAATACCTTTTTTATCTTTTAGTGCTTTTTTTTTTTTTTTTTTTTTTAGACGGAGTCTTGCTCTGTCGCCCAGGCTGGATTGCAATTGCATGATCTCGGCTCACTGCAAGCTCTGCTTCCCCGAGTCACGCCATTCTACTGCCTCTGCCTCCCGAGTTCCTGGGACTACAGGCACCCGCCACCACGCCCGGCTATTTTGTATTTTTAGTAGAGACGGGGTTTCACCGTGTTAGCCAGGATGGTCTTGATCTCCTGACCTCCTGATCCTCCCACCTCGGCCTCCCAAAGTGCTGGGATTACAGGTGCGAGCCACCACACCAGGCCTCTTTTAGTGCTTTAAAGTTAGTTATTAACCAATACTCATTAATACTTTATTAGATGATACATATAGATAATGAAGGGTAGGATAGATTGAAAAGATAAATTTTCCCACCTCCAACCTTATGGAGATTCCGATATGTTGATCTTGGAATCAGGCAGGGGTAGGGCGTGCTTTACAATGTTAGTGGTAAATAAAACATGAAAATGAAGGGTATAGTATGTATGTTAACTAAAAGCTGTTTTCATCAAAGGATAACCCAAGAATATGTTCCTGCCTACTAGAGGTACCAAGAAGAGCTGGTAATATTACTACTGAAACTATTCCAAAAAATTAAAAAGGAGGGACTCCTACCTAACTCATTTTATGAGACCAGCATCACCCTGATACCCAAACCTGGCAGAGATACAACAAAAAAAAACTTCAGGCCAGTATTCCTGATGAACATCGATGCAAAATCCTCAATAAAATACCGGAAAACTGAATCCAGCAGCACATCAAAAAGCTTATCCCCCATGATCAAGTTGGCTTCATCCCCGGGATGCAAGGTCGTTTCAGAATAGGCCAATCAATGAATGTAATTCATCATATAAACAGAACTAAAGACAAAAACCACACGCTTATCTCAATAGACGCGGAAAAGGCCTTTGATAAAATTCAACATCCCCTTATATTAAAAGCTCTCAATAAACCAGGTATTGAAGGAACATACCTCAAAATAATAAGAGCCATATATGACAAACCCACAGCCAATATCATACTGAATGGGAAAAACCTGGAAGCATTACCCTTGAAACTGGCACAAAACAAGGATGCCCTCCCTCACCTCGCCTATTCAACATAGTATTACACGTTCTGTCCAGGGGAATCGGGCAAGACAAAGAAATAAAGAGTATTCAAAAAGGGAGACAGGAAGTCAAATTACCTTTGTTTGCAGATGACATGACCCTATATCTAGAAAATCCCATTGTCTCAGCCCAAAAGCTTCTTAAGCTGATAAGCAATTTCAGCAAAGTCTCGGGATACAAAATCCATGTGCAAAAATTGCTAGCATTCCTCTACACCAAAAACAGGCAAGCAGAGAGACAAATCATGAATGAACTCCCATTAACAATTCCTACAAAAAGAATAAATTACCTAGGAATATGGCTAACAAGGGAAGTGAAAGACCTCTTCAGAGAGAACTACAAACCACTGCTCAAGGAAATCAGAGAGTAAATAAATGAATGGAAAAACATTCCATGCTCATGGATAGGAAGAATCAATATTGTGAAAATGGCCATACTGCCCAAAGTAATTTAGAAATTCAATGCTATTTCCATTAAACTATCATTGATATTCTTCACCAAGTTAGAAGGAGCTATTTTAAAATGCATACGGAACGAAAAAAGAGCCAGAATAGCCAAGACAATCCTAAGCAATAAGAACAAAGCTGGAGGCATCACGCTACCTAACTTCAAACTATACTACAGGGCTACAGTAACCAAAGCAGCATGGTGCTGGCAGAAAAACAGATACATGGACCAATGGAACAGAATAGAGAACTCGGAAATAAGATCACACGGTGATAACCATCTGATCTTCGACAAACCTGACAAAAACAAGCAATGGGGACAGGATTCCCTATTTAATTAATGGTGCTGGGAGAACTGGCTAGCTGTATGCAAAATTTGAAACTGGGCTCCTTCCTTACACCTTATACAAAAATTTACTCAAGATGGATTAAAGACTTAAATGTAAAACACAAAACTATACAAACCCTAGAAAAAAAAATAGGCAATACTATTCAGGACATAGGCACCGGCAAAGATTTCATGACAAAAATGCCAAAAGCAATGGCAACAAAAGCAAAAGTTGACAAATGGGATCTAATTAAACTAAAGAGCATATGCATAGCAAAATAAACTATCATCAGAGTGAATAGACAGCCTACAGAATGGGAGAAAACTTTTGCAATCTGCCCATCTGACAAAGGTCTACTATCCAGAGTCTACAAGAAACTTAAACAAATTTACAAAAGAAAACCAAACAACCCCATTAAAAAGTGGGCAAAGGACATGAACAGACACGTCTCAAAAGAAGATATTCACGCGGGCAACAAAAATATGAAAAAAAGCTCAACATCACTGATCATTAGAGAAATGCAACTCGAAACCACAATGAGATAACATCTCATGCCAGTCAGAATGGCGATTACTAAAACGTCAAAAAACTACAGATGCTGGCAAGGCTGTGGAGAAAAAGGACTGCTTTTACACTGTTGGTGGGAGTGTAAATTACTTCAACCATGTGGATGACAGTGTGGTGATTCCTGAAAGATCTAGAGGCAGAAATATCATTTGATCCAGCAATCCCATTACTGGGTACATACCCAGAGAAATATAAATCATTCTATTATAAAGATACATGCACGTGTATGTTCATTGCAGCACTATTCACAATAGCAAAGATGTGGAATCAACCCAAATGCCCATCAATGATAGACTGGATAAAGAAAATGTAGTACATATACACCACGGAATACTATGCAGCCATAAAAAGGAATGAGATCGGCCGGGTGCGGTGGCTCACGCCTGTAATCCCAGCACTTTGGGAGGCCGAGGCAGGTGGATCACGAGGTCAGGAGATCGAGACCATCCTGGCTAACACGGTGAAACCCCGTCTCTACTAAAAATACAAAAAAAATTAGCCAGGCGTGGTGGCGGGCGCTTGCAGTACCAGCTACTCGGGAGGCTGAGGCAGGAGAATGGCATGAGCCCGGGAGGCAGAGCTTGCAGTGAGCCGAGATCATGCCACTGCACTCCAGCCTGGGCGACAGAGCGTGACTCCGTCTCAAAAAAAAGAAAAAAAAAAAAAAAGGAATGAAATCATGTCCTTTGCAGAAACATGGATGGAGCTAGAAGCCGTTATCATCAGGAAACTAACGCAAGAAAAGAAAACCAAACAGCACGTGTTCTCACTTATAAGTGGGAGCTGAATGATGAGAACACATGGACACGTCGGGCAGGGCAACACACACTGGGCCTGTTGGGGGAGGAGTTGGGGGAGGGAATGCATCAGGAAAAATAGCTACTGGGTGCTGGGCTTAATACCAAGGTGATGGGTTCATAGGTGCAGTAAGCCACCATGCCACACGTTTACCTATGTAATAAACCTGCACATCCTGCACATGTACCCCAGGACTTAAAGTAAAAGTTGAAGAAATAAAGAATATGCTCTTGCATTAAATATGCAGGAGCATATTTAATGAAAATTATATTCAAATATATACTTTTGATTAAAAAATTTTCCAAACCATTTTCATTTCCTATAAAAGCAGAGTGGAGAATGTGTGAAAACATTTTTACTGAACATTTACTACCCTCCAGGTACTGTTCTCAATGCTTTACATGTATTAACTCAATCCTTGGCCAATCCCTATGAGTGAGGTGTGATTCTTATGACTATTGTTAAAAAAGAGAAAATAAGGGCACAGAAAATTAAGGAAAAGCCTAATTAATTGAGGAGTTTTGGGAATGTGGTGGAATAACTTTAGTCTGGTTTTGTTACAGAAGAGATTATTGCCTAATTGTGTCCTAGTGCAGATGCAATTCCCTTTGTCTTCATGTTTTAATGGTGAAGTTAGTAAGTCTCTCTCATACACAACACAAAACTCACATTAAGATCTCCATCAGGACAATCCAATCATGGCAACATCACCTAGTGCTTCATATTCCACGAGGAATACTTAGTCATTTTTTTAGGCAGAGCACTAGTGACTTGGATAACAGAAAGAGATACTGTAGACTGCAATCTCGATATTAAAGGAGTTATTGTGGGGAGTGGGAAAGAATATAGACTCTGGAGTCAGAAAGATATGCGTTCAAACCCTGGCTCTACCTCCTATCATGTGTCACATGGGGCAAGCCATTTGACCACTGTCAGCCTTGATTTCTTATTAAAGGGTAGATAGTAATACATATCTGCAGAACAACTATGAGCATTGAATGTGATAATTAAAAACATCAGTTCGGCCAGGTGCGGTGGCTCATGCCTGTAATCCCAGCACTTTGGGAGGCGAGGTGGGCGGATCACCTGAGGTCGGGAGTTCGAGAGCAGCCTGTCCAAAATGGAGAAACCCTGTCTCTACTAAAAATACAAAAAATAAGCTGGGTGTGGTGGCGCATGCCTGTAATCCCAGCTACTCAGAAGGCTAAGGCAGGAGAATCACTTGAACCCGGGAAGTGGAGGTTGCGGTGAGCTGAGATCGTGCCATTGCACTCCAGCCTGGGCAACAAGAGTGAAACTCCATCTCAAAAAAAAAAAAAAAAAAAGATATAAATAAAATAAAATAAATCAGTTCCTAGTACAACCAATCCACTCTTGGATCAAAAAGTTCCCATTTTATGTTCACATAAGAGTTCCTGTGTCATATTTTATCTTTTAAATCAAGAGAATTAACACATATAGTTTATATTCATCTTTCCAATGAGAAAATAATTATACGAAGAATGTCACAATTTGTGCAGAAATAGAAAGAGTTATCTTACCTGCCCATCATTTGTAAACACATAGGCAGCAGCATGAAGTTCCTCAGGTGGAGTTGGTTGACTCGTTTGAAGTGGAGAAGCCTGCATCTGCAGATAGTCCTCATAATTAACTATGTGTGTTACTAGAACACTTTGATTTATAACTGGAACGTAACTGGCACATAAATTGGCGCTATACAGCTGAAATATATGATCCTCTTGAGAGTACATGATCACAGATTGTCTTAGCAATGTGTGCCTTGGTACCAAACAGAGTTTAGGATCTCATGTCTAGAATCTATATCATGTTCCATGATCTAGAATCATCTCCCTTTACCTAAGTCATGACTCAGTCCACCATCACTACTTCCTGTAGGTTCACACCACTAGGTTAGGTTAAACAAGTCCCTTATGCCTCCACCCCAGTTTGAGAATGGGCTGACCTTCCTTATACCACCATCCCAACTAAAAATCTATAATTCTAAATATTAATACTTTAATATTTAGAATGCCAATTTTCACTGAATTCCACAAGTTCATTTTTTCAGACTTAAGGGATAAGTATGTATTAATGAGCATATACACTGTTCTAGTTATCCTACCTGCCCATCATTTATAACCACATAGTCCAAAGTATAAAGCTCTTCACCTAGAGTTAGCTGACTCGTTTGAAGTGGAGGAACCAGCATCTGCAGATATTCCTCATAGCTAACTATGTGTGTGTGACTAGAACACTCTGATTAAAAACTAGAACATAAATGGCAAATAAATTGGCACTATTCTTCCCACTGGAAGGGTGTAGGCTCCATGGCATTCTCTGATCATCCAGGGAACGCTGGGTAGTGGGCCTAACCCTCTTTGGATAATTTGATTAAATCTACAGATATTTTTCCCTGGGAAAGTACCTTTACACACAAACTTGGTGTACAATTTTAGAAGTGTGACCAGCCTAAGATCTGTTTAATTTAGTGGACAGATGACCCCACTTAAAATCACCAAAGTGGGGGTAAAGAGGGTTTGTAAACTGTTGCCAATTATCCTGGATACTATCAATTTTGTTATTTCCATATAAACAAGGAATTCTCTGCTGAACTCACAGCAGTAAGCAGTGTGATATAGTATTCGTGTGTGCAGTCTCTGGAATCTGAGAGACCTAGGTTCTGTCACTTTTCCAGCTGGTTATACCTGGGAGAGCTACTTAAATGTACACTCTAAGATTCTATTTCCATAAAAAGGGCATAAAACAGTATCTAACTCATGGTGCTCTTATAAGGATTACCAGAGATAAAGCACAAAGAGGATAGTGTATGTGCTGGTTAATACATACTTTCCTTTAAGTTAAAAAACAAACAAACAAACAAACTTGTGGGATTTAGTGAACATGGGCATTCTCTATATTAAAACATTAAAAAAATAAACTGCTCATGCAATAAACAGCTTCCCACAAGCTAGACTTGATATTTTCAAAATCAGTAAAAGCCCGGCACAAAAGAAAACTTGTTTGGTTTCAGCACACCGAATTTCCTTCTGGTTAACTGGTCGAAATGACTGCTACTTGCAATATCATAAGCATTTCTACATGTCTAACATTTCAAATCTTCCTTTGCGAAACAAATCTTTTGTTATTCCTGAAGTTTTAAACTGATGTATTTAATACAAGCAAGCAGAAGGAGGGGAATGATGACAATTAGAGTAGAAGAAAATCAATGAAATAAGAAACAGAAAAATCAATGAAATCAAAAGTTGGTTCACCGAAAAGGTGAAAAAAAAATCTAACAATCTTTTAGCTTGACTGACCAAGAAAAATAGAAAGGACTACACAGATTATCAAAATCAAAAATGAAAGGGGGGGTTATTAATACTGACCTTACAGAAATTAAAAGGAATACATTATGAACAACTTTACGCCAACAAACTAAACAACTTAGGTAAAATGGAAAAAATTCTTGGAAGACAAATTACTGACTCAAGAAGAAACAGGCTGGGTGCAGTGGCTCACGCCTGTAATCCCAGCACTTTGGGAGGCCAAGGCGGGCGGATCACCTGAGGTCGGGAGTTTGAGACCAGCCTGACAAACATGGAGAAACTCCGTCTCTACCACAAATACAAAATTAGCTGGGCGTGGTGGCGCATGCCTGTAATCCCAGCTACTTGGGAGGCTGAGGCAGGAGAATCACTTGAACCCGGGAGGCGGAGGTTGGGTGAGCCAAGATCATGCCATTGCACTCCACCCCGGGCAACAAGAGCGAACAACAAGAGTGAAACTCCATCTCAAAATAAATAAATGAATAAATAAATAAATAAATAATAAGTAGAAAATCGACTTAGGACTATAGCATGAAAAGAGATTTAATTAGTAATTTAAAATCTCCCCAGAAATACAAGCCAAGCCAAGATGGCTTCGCGTGTAAATTCTATCAAACATTTAAGGAAGAAATAATACCGGTACTTAGCAATGTCTTCCAAAAAATAACGGAGGAACACTACTTCATTCTATGCAGCCAATATTACCCTGATATCAAAGCCAGAGAAATATATCACAAGATATATTTGCCTGTCAGCTCCAAATTCACCCTTTTATCCCGCTGTGTGAGAAGGTTCTGTGTTCCTCTGCCTCTGCCCGCTGTGCAGTTGATAGTGAAGGCCACCTGTAGAGAGCACCAGAGAGTCAGCTAAGGGGAGAGCTGCGCTTCCTGGTTCTCCCGCTGGCGCCAGCGGTCCTGCTGAGCGCAAAACTTCTCTTCCGGACTCTGGCGCCCCACACAGGTTCCCAGTGTTAGGCTGGGGCAGGTCACGCGATAGCGGTCAGCTTCCCTTCCTTCCATCCGCCTTGAGCCTTTCCGGATTGGTGCTTCTGGTGAGACGCCTCCCCATGAGCATCACTCCCAAGCACGCGAGGGGGCACGTTTCCCATAACTCCCAAAAGGCAAGTTTCTAGAAAGTTACAACAGTGGGGAGGCGCCACAACTTCACTGCCATTTTGTGAGGTGCTGCCGCCCCTCCTCTGGCAAGGTCAGGACTTCAGGACTGTGAGTGGGGCAGTTTTTCCCTGGATGCTTTAATTTCGCCCGGGAAAGTGTCCTTTTTCCTCAGAAAGTGTCTTTTCTGAGGTGTTCTCTGTCGGGTGTGTGGTAGGGTTCCCTGGGAAAGTGGCTCCACTCTGAGGACACCGCCATGGGCGCCTGTGTCAACCATGGGGGAGCGTTTTCCTTGGGCACCCCATCTCGGCTGTGTTGCGGGTCCGGGGGGCTTTTCTTGGGGGCTCCCTCACTCATGCGAGGGGCTTTTCCTGCTGAAATGACCTAAGCCCAGGGTTGGGGACCCTGCCTTGGTTGCCTGTGTCAGCCTCGGGTGTGGCCGTGTTTCTTCCCTGCTCGGTGGCAGCCCTGAGGGGGGACTCTGCCTTGGGAGCTCTGTCTATGTTCAAGGGCCGGGGTGGTGGTGGCTGTGCCCTGGACACATGATCACAGCCCTATGGGGTCACTCTCTGTCGCGGGCTTTACCTCAGCCTGTGAGGGACTCTTCCTTGAGTGCTGTTCTCGGCTGTGGGGCACATTTGTCCTTAGATGTTGCTCGCTCTCAGCTAGGATGTGTTGGCTTTTCTTTGGTTCTGCTTATCCCTGATGGGGACGCTTACCAGACGCTTTCTCTTGGTGCTGGGTTTTTAAAATTATTATCTGTGGGTGCTGTCTCCTGGTGCTGTCGGGGAGTGGGGTGCTGTTCCTTGGATTCTCTGAGCCTGTGGTGGGACTCGGGGAACTCTTGTGTCAGCCACGAGGGTGCCCAGCTGACCTTGGGAGCTCTGTCTCGCCCCAGGGTTGGGTGCTTTTCCTTGGTTGGTTCTCAGTCCTGAGGGAGCTCTTCCCCGGGATTCTATCTGACCTTTCAGCCATAGCCTCAGATGTCTGTGCAGGAATCGGGGCCCAGAAATGTTTGAAGGTTCCAGATTCGCCACATGCACACAACTCACTGTGCAATTATTCTTTCATTCCAGCCACTCTTTGGGAGTGTAGTGATCTCTCCTTATGTCTACACTTGCAATTTTGTGCTAATTAATGAGATTGAGCACCCTTTTTTAAAGTGTTCATTTATCGATTTTTGATTGTTTTTTGGGCTCCCAGGCTCGCTCGATTCTCGTGCCTCAGTAGCTGGGACTACAAGCGAATGCCACCAAGCCTGGCTAATCTTTGTATTTTTTAGTAGAGACGGGGTTTTGCCAAATTGCCCAGGCTGGTCTCGAACTCCTGGACTCAAGTGATCTGCCCAATTCGGCCTCCCAAAGTGCTGGGATTACAGGCGTGAGCCACTGCGCCCAGCTATTTATTGTTTTTTTTTTCGGAGCACTTTTTCATGTGTTTATTGGTCATTTAACCATGTCTTTTAGGAAGTTCCCTTTGAGGTCTTTTCTGCCAAATTTTATTGAGATGTTTGTATTTTAAAAATGGATTTGTAGTTTACATATATTCTGGGTTTCAGTTATACACACATGCACACAGGCATATATGTACATGTATTAAAATACATATGCAATTTTAATGTCTTCTACAAATCTGTTTTGCTTTTACAGTATCTCAATAATGTGTTTTAGATGAACAGATTCTCTTAATCTTATTAATCAGTCTTGTTTATGGCTAGAGCTCTTTATTATTTTAAGTGAAAATCTTTGCCTCCCCCAATGCCATGACGATAATATTCTAAGTTTTCTTCTAGATCTCCTATTCACCTCAAATAAATTTTCATGGAATGGAGTAAAGTCAGAGTCCGGGTATATTTTATGTGATTACTAAAGGTATATTTGAGTATGACTCTTATGATATGCGTATTCAGCTTTTCCCCCCAAATTTTATTGCGATGTTTGCTTTTAAAATTGATTTGTAGTTCTGGATATACTCTGGATTCCACTCAGTTGTTGCCAGATACATATATATGTATATATATAAAATATTATATTATATATAATATATATATATTTATATATGATTAATGTATATTTTTATATATAACCTATCCTATACATTATATAATATGTAATCTACATATATGCTTTGCTTTTCCACTCTCTTAAGAGTGTCTTTTGAGGAATAGAAGTTTTACATTTAATCATGTCTAATTAAACAATGTATTCTTTACGGTTAGAGCTTTTTTATCCTAATCAAAAACACCTTGGCCTATTCTAAAGCTGTAAAGCTAATATCTTATATTTTTTACTGGATTCACTATCTATCTTTAATAATGTTTTCTGCAGTGGGATGGGGTAAGAATCAAAGTTTGTATTTTCCCTGCATTTATGAAGTGCATTTATTAAAAGCACTAGTCTTTCCACAATGATTTACAGGAGCTCTCCTGTGGTAAATCTAGCTATTTTCCATTTCCAGATTGTTTCTGGCCTCTGTGTCCTCTGCCCTTGGTGTATTTACCTGTCATTGCTCCAATACCACACGGTTTTAATTACTCTACCTTTATAGTAAATCTCATATTTAGTAGTGTGTATTTACCAACTTAGTTCTTTTTCTTAAAGATTGTCTTAGCTTTACCAAATCTTCGATTTGCATATACTTAAAACAATTATCTGTTTGTCAATTTTCAGAAAAAATTTTGTTAACACGGTGGAATTTTAAATGATTGGTATGTTCATTCTGAGAGAATTAACAATAATGTCTCTTAATAATGTCTTCCATTCCATGGAAAGTAAACCAAAGTGCCAATAAAGGCACGCCTTTTTATCAAGCAATTCAAGTCAAGTCAAAATCAAAACTAAAATTATCAAGCAATTCAAGTCAAGTCAAAAACAAAAACCAAAGGGCTGGTACAGGTACACCGTGGGTGATCTGGCCATGCTTCCACTCAAATGGAGTCGGCAAGTTCCAAAGACCAGTCTTACCAAGTTTTAGATGTCCAGACTTAAAGTGCCAGTTCCTTCCTGGTGTTCAGCCACTGCGTTGATCCTCCGCGGGGGCCTGCTGTGCACTGCTCTGACAAGGCGTTCCACAGGGGCAAATGCCTACCCCGGAGCGCTCTCAGGATCCGCATCGCTCAAGCTGGCCAGAGTTCCCAGCAGGGATGCTCTACAGGGCAGGCATGAGCTGCCTAAGGGGCTGCCTCGACTGTCCGTTAATCAGGAAACCAAGAAATGTAGCAGGATGAGCCGCAGACAAAACTCCTCAGGCACCGGATTAAAGAAGGAAGTGGTTTATTCGGCTGGGAGCATCGGCCAACTTGCGTCATAAGAGCTGAGTTCCCCGAAAAATAAATTCTTGGCCTTTTTAGAGGCTTACAACTTTAAGGGGTCCACGTGAAAGAGTCGTGATAAATTGAGCAAGTGTGGGAAATGTGACTGGGGGCTACATGCAGCAGCTAACAGAACAATAAGTTTTACAATGCTTTTTTTCATACAGTGTCTGGAATTTAGAGATAACACAAGTAGTTTAGGTCAGGGGTTGATATTATTATTACTTTTTTTAACTCCTAGGGCCGGGTGGTGGTGCCAAGGTTGTCTGGCTATTTATTTTACTTTTTTTTTTTTTTTCCAACTTTTTGCTTTCTTTCTTTCCTCCTGTCTTGTGAACTAGGCAAGGTAGGGGGAGGAGGGCAGCAGGAGTAGTAGTGGTCTCCTTCCTTAGCGGGACTACAGGTGCGTGCCACCACACCTGGCTAATTTTCTGTATTTTTAGTAGAGACGGGATTCACCATGTTGGCCATGCTGGTCTTGAACTCCTGACCTCAGGTGATCCAGACACTTCGGCCTCCCAAGGTGCTGACATTACAGGCGTGAGCCACTGCGCCCGGTCAGGGTTGACTTTAAAAAACAACCCCCTCAAATGAAAATTTCAGTTTGTTGTTGTTGTTGCTTCTTTTTCTTTCTTTCTTTCTTTTTTTTTTTTTTTTGATGGAGTCTTCTGTATGGTCTGGGATGGAGAGTGCACTGGCACGATCTTGGCTCACTGCTACCTCCACCTCCTGGGTTCAAGCCATCCTCCCACCTCAACTTCCCAAGTAGTTGGGACCACAGGTACACGCCACCATGCCCAGCTAATTTTTGTGTGTGTGTTTTTTTGGTTGGTAGGTTGCTCTGTAGAGCCGGGGTCTCACTATGTTACCCAGGCGATTTCATCCCACTGTGTGAGAAGGTTCTGCATTCCTCTGCTTATGTTGCTGTGCGGTTGTTACTGAAGGTCGCCTGTAGAGGGCGCCAGAGTCAACGAAGGGGAAGGCTGCGCTTCCTGGTTCTCTGGGGCACGAGGCTTCTCCTCAGCACTCTGGCGCCCCCAACAGGTTCCCAGTGTTCGGCTGGGGCAGGCACGCTGTGGCTGGCTACTTCCCTTCCTCCCATCCCCCTTGGGCCAAACAGGATCGGTGCTTCTGGTGAGACATCTCCCCATGCACATCACTCCCTGGTGCCCTAGGGGGCACATTTCCCACAACTCCCAGAGGGCAGGTTTCTAGAAAGTGCCACCAGCGGGGAGGCGCCACAACTTCACTGCCATTTTGTGAGGTGCCGCCGTCTCTCCTCCAGCAAGGTCAGGACTTCAGGACTGTGAGTGGGCAGTTTTTCCCTGGATGCTTTAATTTCGCCCTGGAAAGTGTCCTTTTTCCTCAGAAAGAGTCTTTTCTGTGGTGTTCTCTGTCCGGTGTGTGGGAGGGCTCCCTTGGGGAAGTGGCTTAGCTCTGGGGACACCGCCATGGGCGCCTGTGTCAGCCGCGGGGGAGCGTTTTCCTTGGGCACCCCGTCTCGGCTATGTTGTGGGGCCAGGGGGCTTTTCTTGGGGGCTCTTCTTGGGGGCTCCCTGTCGGTGATGGAAAAGGCGACTTTTCCTGCTGAAATGACCTGAGCCCGGGGGGTGGGGGCCATGCCTTGGTTGCCTGTGTCGGCCTCGGGTGCCGCGGTGTTTCTTTCCCGCTCAGTCGCTGTCCTGAGGGGGACTCCGCCCTGGGGACACTATCTGTGCTCATGGAACGTGGTGGGGGTGGCTGTGCCCCGGACACATGATCGTAGCCCTGTGGGGTCACTGTCGGGGGCTTTATCTCAACCTCTGGTGGACTCTTCCTTGGGTGCTGATGTCGGCCGTGAGGCGCATTTGTCCACGGATGTTGCTCGCTCTCAGTTACAATATGTTGGCTTTTCTTTGGTTCTGCTTATCCCCGTTGTGGACGCTTACTGGATGCTTTCTCTTGGTGCTGGGTTTTTAAAATTATTATCTGTAGGTGCTCTCTCCCGGTGCCGCCGGGGAATGGGGTAATGTTCCTTGGATTCTCTAAGCCTATGGTGGGACTCAGGGAGCTCTGTGTCAGCCATGAAGGAGGCCACGTGACCTTGGGAACTCTGTCTCGACCCAGGTTGTGGTGCTTTTCCTCGGTTGGTTGATCGCAATTCTGACGGAGCTCTTTCCTGGGATTCTATCTGACCTTTCAGCCACAGCCTCAGGTGTCTGTGTGGGAATGGGAGTCCAGAAATATTCAAAGGTTCCAGCTGTGCCACATTTGAACACTCGCAGTACAGTTAGTCTTTCATTCCAGCCACTCTGATGGGTGTGCAGTGATCTCTCCTTATGTCTACACTCGCATTTCTCTGCTGATTAATGAGATCGAGCACCTTTTTAAGAAATTGTTTTTATTTATTGATTTTTGTTTGTCTTTTGAGACGGGGTCTCCCTTTGTCACCCAGACTGGATTGCAGTGCCGCCGCACCCAGCTATTTATTGTTTTCTTTTTTTTTTTTTAGCACCATTTTATGTGTTTATTGGTCATTTAACTATGCCTTTTATGAAGTTCCTTTTCAGGTATTTTCCCCCAGCTTTTACTGAGATGTTTGTATTTTAAAAATGGATTTGTAGTTTCCATATATTCTGTATTTGAGTTATACGCACAGGCACACAGGCGTATATGTACATATATAAAAATACATATACAATTTTAGTATCTTCTATAAATCTTTTTTGCTTTTACACGATCTCAATAATGTGTTGTAGATGAACAGATTCTCTTAATTTTATTAATTAGTGTATTATTTATGGATAGTGCTTTTTATCATTTTAAGAAACATCTTTGACTCACCCAATGCCATTACGATAATATTCCTTTTTTTAAAATTATACTTTAAGTTCTGGGATACATGGGCAGAACGTGCAGGTTTGTTACATAGGAAGACACATGCCATGGTTGTTTGCTGCACCCATTGACCCGTCATCTACATTAGGTATTTCTCTAATGCTATCCCTCCCCTAGCCCCCCAACCCCTGACAGGCCCCACTGTGTGATGTTCTTCTCCCTGCGTCCATGTGTTCTCATTGTTCAACTCCCACTTATGAGTGAGGACACGTGGTATTTGGTTTTCTGTTCCTGTGTTAGCTTGCTGACACATGTCCCTTCAAAGGACATGAACTCATTCTTTTTTATGGCTGCATAGTATTCCGTGGTGTATATGTACCACATTTTCTTTATCCAGCGTCGTGGCAGGCGCCCGTAATCGCAGCTACTCAGGAGGCTGAGGCAGGAGAATTGCTTGAACCTGGGAAGTGGAGGTTGCAGTGAGCAGAGACTGTGCCACTGCACTGCAGCCTGGGTGACAGAGTGAGGCTCTGACTCAAAAAAAAAAAAAAAATGTCTTCCAATGCATGGAAAGAATATTTTTCTCCATTTACTGCAGTCTTGAATTTCTCTGAGTGATGTTTTATAATTTTTGTGAAGTACTCTAGCACATCTTGATTAGATTTATTCCTAAATATTTGATGTTTTTGGAACTGTTTTTAATGACATTTGAAATCTCATATTCTAATTATTTGTTGCTATTAATTATACAGAAATGCCATTGGTTTTCATTATATCTAATATGTTGACTAAATTTGCTTATTAACCATAATGATTTTATTCTTCTGCATTTTTCTATGCACAGAACAATGTCATCTGTGGATAATCACAGTTTTATTTCTTTCCAAATTTTAAACCTGTTATATTTTCCTGATGCTATGGTACTTTTTAGAACCTCCAGTAAATTCTTGAATGGATAGTGGACATCTTTGTCTTGTTTTCAAACTCAGGGAGAAAATACTGATACATCACTATAAAGTATGGCATTTACAATTTTTTTGTACATATGCTAACCAGGTTAAGAAAGTTGCCTTTTTCCTAAGTTGGTGATAATTTTTATCATGAATGGACTTTAAACATTGATCCATGTATGAAAATGATCATGCGGTGTTTCCCTGTTTTTTTTGTTGTTGTTGTTGTTGTTGTTGTTAATGTGGTGCACTACGTTTATCGATTTTCAAATGTTAAATCAATGTTGCCTTTCTGCAATATACTCCACCATGGCTGATGTATGTCCTTTTTAAGTACTAGTACATTTTATTTGCTCACCCTTAGTTTGGAATTTTTGTGTCTAAGTTCGGGGTGATCTTGGCTTGTATTTTTGGCTTGATCTTGTAGTTTTTCTTCCTTCTAAAGTCCTTGACAGATGTTGTTATCAGTTTTGTATCAATCTTCTAATAAGGGTTCCTAATAAGGGTTAATACACGTTGGTTTATACATCTGTTTGAATATATAAGCATAAATACTTATATATTAAATATATATAATATAAAATTTAAAATATAATGTATAATAAGGGTTAATACAGATTGGTTTATACATCCATTTTTTCTAATAAGGGTTAATACAGATTGGCTTATACATCTTCAAATAGGTAATAATATTTTTATCTATTTTTCGTTGATGTCAGCTGCTTATTCCACAAGCATTCTGATTGATTTGGTTACACCATCTTTCTTCTGTTTTACTTAGTGTACATTAAAATTGGGTTTCCTTTCCTGAGAACAGAGTGTTTGTTCAGACTTGGTAAATCTTGGCTCATGATTAAAAGTGAAATTAATGATTCAAAGTCTTGGTTGTATACACATATGCAGACTGTTTGCCATTTTGTGATTGTTAGATTTTTGTCGTGAATGGAGTACGTTCATTGATGTTTTTCAGGAAACAATGACCGATAAAACAGAGAAGGTGGCTGTAGATCCTGAAACCGTGTTTAAACGTCCCAGGGAATGTGACAGTCCTTCGTATCAGAAAAGGCAGAGGATGGCCCTGTTGGCAAGGAAACAAGGAGCAGGAGACAGCCTTATTGCAGGCTCTGCCATGTCCAAAGAAAAGAGTAAGTAAGCCTGTCCTCACCTCCTCTTCATGCCCCTGCCTCATCCCCTCCAGAGAAACTGTCCTTGTCAAGGTTAACAGTTTCGGCTGACATTGCCATTAATTTCTCAGCAGCATTTGACAGTTGTTCACTCGCTTCTTCATGAAAACCTTCTAGGATTTCCATTTCCCACAATCTTTTTTTTTTTTTTAATTTCTTGTCCGTATTGGTGAATCCCTATCATTTTTTTCTTGAGATGGAGTTTCGCTCTTCTCAGCCAGGCTGGAGTGCAGTGGCGTGATCTCGGCTCACTGAAATCTCCGTCTCCTGGGTTCAAGTGATTCTTCTGCCGCAGCCTCCCGAGTAGCGGGATTACAACCACCAGCCACCACACCCAGCTAATTTTTGTAAGTTTAGTAGAGATGGGGTTTCGCCATGTCGGCCAGGCTGGTCTCGAACTCCCCCCCTCAGGTGATCCACCCACCTCGGCCTCCCAAAGTGCTGGGATTACACGCACGAGCCACCACCCCCGACCCCATCATTGTTTTTTTCTACATTTCTTTTTCTTCTCTTCTCTAAATACTGTAAAAAATTCCTGAACCCCAGCATCTCTCTCTCTCCTTCCATTCCACTCTGCCACGATCAATCACTGAGCTCCTGAGATACCTCCATGTTTCCCATTATTTCCCGCATCAAACACATACCCTCCAACCCTGCAGCCGGGTCATGATGTTGGCATGTAAATCACGTGATGCCATGTCGCTCCTGAACACCCATCCTCAACACTCCTAAGCACTCAGAACCGACTGCGAAGCAGCTTTGGTCTGCGAGGTTCTGCGTGGCCTGGCCTCCGTCACCCTCTCCTCACACGGGCCCCATCATCTCCTGACTCTCTCTGCTACTGTCCTTCACCCCGTAGTGCCCGGTCCATCCCCACTCCAGCCCATATCCTTGGCCTCACCGCAGCCTGGAACTCCCCCTCTGCCTCTGCGCAGGCAGCTCTGCTTTTTCCTTCAAGCCCTGCCCAAGGGTACCTCCACAGAAGGCTCTGCCCAACCAGCAGCAGCTCCTGGGGCTCCCTCTGCTGCTGTTGCCCACAGGCCTGTGGACTGCTTCCTTACCACTAGCCCAACACTGTATGTTTCATTTGCTCATTGTGCACGTACTGTCTGACCGCCCCATGAGGATGTGCGCTCCACAAGGGCAGGGAACGTTGCTCTCTGGGCTGTTTACTGCTGATCCCCAGCTACTGGCATGCTGCCTGCCAGAGACGATGAATAAATGAGAGGTGTCAGACCTGGAGTGAAAAGAAAGTCACTTTTGTGAGACAGAAAGGAAGGATGAGGAAAATCATACAGTAAAAGGGACTTTTTGGTGATGGAGTGCGTATAGAACTTTTAGCAGTAATGGCCGCCTCTATTTTCTCAGAATATGTTTGATATAACAGGAGACCGGTTGAGTTGTATCCCAGTTGCCTGGGTTCCAGCTCAGTAAAGCATGGCAGTTTGTAAGTGAGTTTGAGAAATCATGATATCAAGTGAGACTTGCTGCTTTCAACTTGTAAAGCATAACAAGCTGAAACTATCCCATGAGTACCAGGGATCTGTGAATGTTGCTTTAGAGTTGTACTGTCTTACTTGGTTTCCATATCTATTCAAGGCGACAGAAAATAAGAGGTGGTTTTATTGTATTATGTGTCCTGGCCTCCGTTTGTCAGGCCTGGGATTTCTCCCTGGTGTATCCTCCCATTTATGAAATAAATAATTCCCTAGAAACTGAGGAGCACATAGATGTACCCAGAGGGGTGATGAAACACACGTATCTCACAGCTCAACTTCTCAGTTTGATTTCCAGATCTGTCATTCATGAGGTTTATGTGGAGGGGAAAGAAAGTGGTCAAACACCAACTGATGGCTTTTACTCAAAATTTGTTTCACCAGAGCTTATGACAGGAGATGGTATTCCACCCAGCCAATTGGATTCTCAGATTGATGACTTCACTGGTTTCAGCAAAGATGGGATGATGCGGAAACCTGGTAGCAATGCACCTGTGGGAGGAAACGTTACCAGCAGTTTCTCTGGAGATGACCTAGAATGCAGAGGAATAGCCTCCTCTCCCAAAAGCCAACAAGAAATTAATGCTGATATAAAATATCAAGTAGTGAAGGAAATCCGATACCTTGGACGAAGTAAGTAGTGTAAGAACGTCTGTTTTATAAAACTGTAGGAAGTCACTCTTTCTATGATTCAGAAGATATCCATGTTACCTCTTGAGGCTCATTCTTTGCCAGAGTTGAGATTGCACATAATTTATGGTGGTTCCTCTTTTCTTTGACTAAAGCATGTACATTTTTTCTTTTTCTTTTGTTACTTGGTTATGGTTAAAGGAGTTACATTCGTATGTATGTGCAGGTGTCTTTTTTATTATTTAGGTTTTGTATGTGCAGGTATCTTGATTTAAGCATTTAAAACATTTCAGCCTCTGAAGCATGATTGCTGAGGTGTAGATTCACTTCTATTCTTCTTTATATTTGATAATACTGAAGTTTTTTTTCAACATCTTCAGAATATGAAAAAGTCTTCAAAATGCTTGAAGGAGTGCAAGGACCTACTGCAGTCAGGAAACGATTTTTTGAATCCATCATCAAGGAAGCAGCAAGGTGGGTAGAAATAGGAACTGTCCAATTTCTTTAAGCACTTGGGCTCAATAGAGTACTGGGGGTGAGCGTTGGGGAACAGCCCCTGCCTTGCGTTTCTCAAACCCTGGTCCTCACTCACAGTTATGGCTGTCTCCACAGTTACTTAGGCTAATGTTATCTGAGTCTAACTCATTCTTCGAAGACTATGGAGACTTCCATTTTCACCATAGTCTGAGGTGCGCATTGTCCCTCAATTGACACTCTTTGTATTTGCTAGACTACCTCTTTTTAAAAAATTTGTGTAGGCACATAGCAGATGCATATATTTCTGGGCTATATGAGATATTGTGATACAGACAACAATGTGTAATAATCACATCAAGGTAAGTGGGGTTTCTATCACCTCAAGCTTTTATCCTTTGCGTTACAGAGAATACAATTATACTCTTCATTATTTTTAAATGTGCAATTAAATTATTACCGACTATAGTCACCCTGTTGGGCTATGAAATACGACATCTTATTTATTCCCTACTTCTACGTATTAATCATCCCCACTTCCCACACCCTCCACCCCCACTAACCTTTGTAGCCTCTGGTAACTGTCATTCTACTCTCTATCTCCATTAATTCAGTTGTTTTACACTTTTACTCCCCAAAATAAGTGAGAACATGTGAAGTTTGTCTTTCTGCGCCTGGCTTATTTCACTTAACATAAGGACCTTCGGTTCTATCCGTGTTGTTGCAAATGACTGAATCTCATTCTTTTTTTTATGGCTAAACAGTACTCTATGGTGTATATGTACCATATTTTCTTTACCCATTCATGTGTTAGTGGACACTTAGGTTGCTTCCAAATCTTGGCTACTGTGAACGGTGCTGCAGCAAACATGGGAGTGCAGATATCTCTTCGGTACACTGACTTCCTTTCTCTTGGGTATATACCCAGCAGTGGGATTGCTGGATCATATGATAGCTCCATTTTTAGTTGTTTGAGGAACCTCCAAACTGTTCTTCATAGTTGTTGTAGTAATTTATATTCTCACCAACAGTGTATGAGGGTTCCCTTTTCTCCACACCCTTGCCAGCATTTGTTATTGCCGGCTAGACTACCTCTTACCATGCAGATACATTTCTATTTCCATGCTGACTGTTACTTCATCTTTCCATCTGTCACAGCACTTCCTACAGCATAGGTTCTTTGGCTATCTTTTGGTTAATGACATGTCTCTTTCTCTTCAGATGTATGAGACGAGACTTTGTTAAGCACCTTAAGAAGAAACTGAAACGTATGATTTGAGAATACTTGTCCCTGGAGGATTATCACACCCCAAATGCATAATCTCATTAATGATTGAGGAGAGAAAAGGATCAGATTGCTGTTTTCTACAATGGAGCAGGATATTGCTGAAGTCTCCTGGCATATGTTACCGAATCAACTGGCCTTCCAGAGGCTAAGAAATTTCTGTTAGTAAAAGATGTTCTTTTTCCTAAAGCATTTTATTTGAAAGGATAACTTGTGTTTTGGTTATTTTGTATTCCCACCTGTGCTGGTAGATATTATTAACCCATTAGGTAAATACTATTACAGTCGTGGTTTCTGCAGCAGCTCACACTGATGTAGCTGGCGTTTATAACTACCTTCTTTCGCTACCCATTTCGCATTCCCTTTGCCCTAAGATAGCATGTCAGTTGGTCATGATGCTTGGCCTGGCAAGATGACTCAAACCTTCATTACGGAAGAGTCTGAACCATTAGATGTCCTGCCTGGATGGGGTTGCTGTGATTTTCCTTTAACTCTAATCGAAAAACACGGGAGGACTAAGAAGCTCTCTAGACATATCACACATACTCTTCCTTAGCCCCTGGTGTGGTGGGAACCCGATCTCAATGTTGAAATCTGTATCAGTCAGCCTTCAACGAAAAGGCAGAACTAATGGGAGATTTTAATGTGTGTGTGTGTGTGTGTGTGTGTGTGTGTGTGTTTGTGTGTTGGTGGGGGTATATATACATGCACACGCACACTTTCTAATCTCCCATTATACATATAATACACATTACACATATTATATATACACCCCCATATATATATATGTATGCGTGTGGAGGGGGGGTATATCCAATATATATAATAAAGGTAGTTCCTAGATAGGATTGGTCTGATACAATAATTTGGAGCTGCAGTAGCAGTCCCTGTAAGGCTGTTGTTTCCAGATATGACTTGAACATTCTATGCTTTTTATTTTTTTTAAAGACAGAATCTTGCTCTGTTGCCCAGGCTAGAGTGCAGTGACACGATCACAAGTCACTGCCACCTCGACCTCACCCCAGTTCAAGCGATCCTTGTGCTTCAGCCTCCCAAGTAGCTGGGATTACAGGTGCACCACAGGTGCCATCACGCTGCAATTTTTGTATTTTTAGTGGAGATGGGGTTTTGTAATGTCGTCCAGGCTGGTCTCGAAACCTGACCTCAAGTGATCTGCCCATCTCAGCCTCCCAAGGTTCTAGGATTACAGGCATGAGCCACTGCACCCAGCCCATTCTATGCTTTTTTTAAAAAAGTTAATTCATTCAATTATTCAACAAATATTAATTGTGCCAGGTACTTTTTTTTATTATACTTTAAGGTTTAGGGTACATGTACACAACGTGCAGGTTTGTTACATATGTATACATGTGCCATGTTGGTGTGCTGCACCCATTAACTCATCATTTAACATTAGGTATATCTCCTAATGCTATCCCTCCCCCCTCCCCACACCCCACAACAGGACCCAGTGTGTGATGTTCCCCTTCCTGTGTCCATGTGTTCTCATTGTTCAGTTCCCACCTATGAGTGAGAACATGCGGTGTTTGGTTTTTTGTCCTTGCGATAGTTTGCTGAGAATGATGGTTTCCAGCTTCATCCATGTCCCTACAAAGGACATGAACTCATCATTTTTCATGGCTGCATAGTATTCCATGGTGTATATGTGCCACGTTTTCTTAATCCAGTCTATCATTGTTGGACATTTGGGTTGGTTCCAAGTCTTTGCTCTTGTGAATAGTGCCACAATAAACATACGTGTGCATGTGTCTTTATAGCAGCATGTTTTATAATCCTTTGGGTATATACCCAGTAATGGGATGGCTGGGTCAAATGGTATTTCTAGTTCTAGATCCCTGAGGAATCGCCACACTGACTTCCACAATGGTTGAACTAGTTTACAGTCCCACCAACAGTGTAAAAGTGTTCCTATTTCTCCACATCCTCTCCAGCACCTGTTGTTTCCTGACTTTTTAATGATTGCCATTCTAACTGGTGTGAGATGGTATCTCATTGTGGTTTTGATTTGCATTTATCTGATGGCCAGTGATGGTGAGCATGTTTTCATGTGTCTGTTGGCTGCATAAATGTCTTCTTTTGAGAAGTATCTGTTCATATCCTTCGCCCGCTTGTTGATGGGGTTGTTTGTTTTTTTCTTGTAAATTTGTTTGGGTTCGTTGTAGATTCTGGATATTAGCCCTTTGTCAGATGAGTAGATTGCAAAAATTTCCTCCCATTCTGTAGGTTGCCTGTTCACTCTGATGGTAGTTTCTTTTGCCGTGCAGAAACTCTTTAGTTTAATTAGATCCCATTTGTCAATTTTGACTTTTGTTGCCATTGGTTTTGGTGTTTTAGACATGAAGTCCTTGCCCATGCCTATGTCCTGAATGGTATTGCCTAGGTTTTCTTCTAGGGTTTTTATGGTTTTAGGTCTAACATGTAAGTCTTTAATCCATCTTGAATTAATTTTTGTATAAAGTGTAAGGAAGGGATCCCATTTCAGCTTTCTACATATGGCTAGCCAGTTTTCCCAGCACCATTTATTAAATAGGGAATCCTTTCCCCATTTCTTGTTTTTGTCAGGTTTGTCAAAGATCAGATAGTTGTAGATATGCAGCATTATTTCTGAGGGCTCTGTTCTGTTCCATTGGTCTATATCTCTGTTTTGATAACAGTACCATGCTGTTTTGGTTACTGTAGACTTGTAGTATAGTTTGAAGTCAGGTAGCATGATGCCTCCAGCTTTGTTCTTTTGGCTTAGGATTGACTCGGCAATGCGGGCTCTTTTTTGGTTCCAAAATCAGTGTGCAAAAATCACAAGCATTCTTATACACCAATAACAGACAAACAGAGAGCCAAATCATGAGTGAACTCCCATGCACAATTGCTTCAAAGATAATAAAATACCTAGGGATCCAACTTACAAGGGACGTGAAGGACCTCTTCAAGGAGAACTACAAACCAGTGCTCAATGAAATAAAAGAGGACACAAACAAATGGAACAACATTCCATGCTCATGGGTAGGAAGAATCAATATCGTGAAAATGGCCTCCTGCCCAAGGTAATTTATAGATTCAATGCCATCCCCATCAAGCTACCGATGACTTTCTTCATAGAATTGGAAAAAAACTACTTTAAAGTTCATATGGAACAACTTTCATTTTGGTGGAATCACTTTGGTTTCCCCTGTTGAAAAAATTCCTCAATGTGTAACTAAGTCCTCTAGTCCAGCAGAGCCAAAAGTTGGCTTCTTGGTGCACAGTTTGCTTCTTGAGCATAAGAAGCAACATTTTGTTACTAGATACCCAGGAGGAATAGTGAGAGAAGGCCCACATATTGCCTCCTTCATTCTTGAAGTCATAAATGTGGCTATGGGAGAAATAGTTCCATATACTTGAGGCTAGGATTCAGCTTTGCCACTTTCTAGATTGTCAGCCAAGCCCCACAAGGCACTGCCACAAAGCTGCAATGACAACTCAGGCTTTAAAAGGTCCTCCAATGTTCTATTGAGCCAGCCATTTCAGGATGTTGAAGAACATCACAAGACTAGTGAAGTACATTAGCATGAGCCCATTCCCATACTTCATTGCCTGTAAAGTGAGTTTGATGTTTAAAACTGGTGCAGTGTGGAATACCACGATGGTGGATACAGCCTTTCCTCATACCACAGTACCGATTTCCTTGAAGTTCCATGGGTGGGAATGAAAATCCATATGCAGAATAAGTGTCTATTTGAGCAAGATCAAAGTGATACCCCTTCAATCGTGGAAGCAGACCCAAGTAATCACAGTGCTACCTGGAAGCTGACTGACCACTCTGGGACATGGTGCCATATTGGGGACTCAGTGTTGGTCTCTGCTGCTGTCAGATTGAATAGTGAGCAGTGGCTGTAGTGAGATGGACCTGGTAAATGAAAGTTCATGTTGCCAAACCCGTAAATAAGCTTTATCTCAGCCACCATAATCATGATGCACCATTACTGCTTAGAAGATAGAGGGGTGCACCCAAGTAGGTATGGAGGGGTCTCAGGTAGCTTAGAGTGGCCTCAGCCAAGACCGCAAGTATACGGCTACCTCAGTTCCACAACTTTAAGAAGTTAGACCTGCCCGTAACCCAAATGAGCTTGAAAACAGGTTCTCTCTGAGTCCTTAGTTAGTCAGCAGCCTGGTTGATACCCTAACTTTGATTTTGTGAGATCCTAAGCAGAGAAACCAATCCAGGCTGCATGGATTTCTGATCTACAGAACTGCTTATATATTTGTGTTATTTTAAGCTGCTGAATCGGGGACAATTTCTTTTGCATTAGTAACAAACCTAATAGATGTGGTGCCTGCATATTCTGAAGTAACAAATGAAAATCAGGCATGACGTTTTTTATTTTCTAGTCAACTGGTCTCAGGGAACTCCACATGAGACCACAGGTGCAGGATTAGGGAAGCTTCTCTTTTTCTGGGCCCCGGTCCATGCTAGCAGGGTTTCAGTCACTTGTCAATGGGTCCACGGTACTGCACAACATTTAGGTATATGCTAAAACAAGCATCTATTATGCAACTCGTTTCATGTTCCTTATTTAGTAGTAAGAAAGGCAAGATGTAAGAACTTGCTGTTCACCTTATAACCACCATCTTGACATGCCAGACTACCAGATTGTTAAACGCTTCACTCAGTTAGAAGGCCCCTGATTTTGTGTGAGAATTATTTCTCACATAATGTCTTGCAAGTGTGTTGCTACCGTGTCTGGATTAGTTGCTACCTCCTTTTCAGTCAGCATAATGTCATCACTGCAAAGAATGGTGTCACATCTGGTTTAAGAGAAAGGTGGCCATTTTCCCTAAGAACTCGTTCAGGATATAAACCTAGAGAGTTGATATAAGCTTGAAACAGGAAATGATAGTACATTGCTGTCCTTTCTAGCTGAATCGAAATTCTTGTTTACGACAATTACTGAAAGAAAGCCAAACATTCACCTAATCAATATTGTATATCAGCTTCCGAGGGATGTCACAGTTGCTGACACAACAAAACCACTTGTAGTACAGCAGCTGCAGTTGGAACAACAATTTGATTAAGTTTATGGTGCAATCTCGGCTCACTGCAACCCCCACCTCCCGGGTTCAAGCAGTTCTCTTGCCTCAGCCTCCTTGTGTAGCTGGGACTATAGAAACGCATTATCACACCTGGCTAATTGTTTGTATTTCTTAGTAGAGACAGAGTTTCACCATGTTGGCCAGGCTAGTCTCAAACTCCTGACCTCAAGTGATATGCCCACCTCAGACTCCCAAAGTGCAAGTGCGAGCCACTGCGCAGGGCCCCGGCTATTTTTTGTATTTTTGGTAGAGATGTGGTTTCGCCACTTTGGCCAGCCTCGTCTGGAACTCCTGACCTCAAGTGATCCACCCGCTTCTGCCTCCCAAATCCTGGGATTACAGGCGTGAGCCACTGTGTCCGGTGAAAACTTCACTTTTAAGTGAAACGCAGAAGCAAAATCTGATAATCAGAAAATGAGATACTGCGTATTCTCATTCATATGTGGGAGCTAAACAATGGGTACACATGAAAATAAAGGTAGAAACCATTGACTCTGGAGACTCCAAAATGGAGGTAGAGGGGAGGGAGGGAGCGGGTCGGAGGGTTGAAAAACTACCTATTGGATACTCTCTTCACTATTTGGGTGATGGGTTCACTAGAAGCCCAAACCCCGGCACTGTGCAATTATATCCAAGTGAGAAATCTGTACATGTACCCTTCTGGCATCTATAATTTTAAAAAAGCTAACAAAGAAAGCTTCAGTTTTAAATCTTAACCAAATACACAGGAAAAGGATTACTATACTTGGACATCTTTACAGGTTTCTATGTTAGTTTTTGGTATTAAAGCAGAAACCTGTTCCTCGACCACTTTATTAATTGTGTGTCCTCTTTGTACAAACATCGAAAATAGAAGACTGTCACTTTTGGTTCTGTAACTGTGATTCTTGACTGCAGTCTTCTACAGCTTTCACAGAGTTAATGGTCCCTAGTATCTGCCATTCTCCAATTGCCCTGGGTGGCGAAATCGCTGCCATAGTAAACTTTTCACTGATAATTAGAGTTTCTGGAAACATGCAGGGCTCGTTATTTAAGAGTGACTCCATTTGGGCATTTTGGTGGATGGCCTACAGGTTTTCTTGCAGAGTATACTAGAGTCTCCAGAATGAATAACCCTAGGAACTTGAGGAACTAGCGCTTTCCAGAATTTTGGAAGCCAAGATACAAACATTGGTTTTCTCAAAAGCACTGCAAGTGGGAAGGAAAATCCATATCTAGACTAAATGTCTGTTCAGGTAAGAAGAAAGCACTTCTCTTTTTATGATACAAGTGATCTATTGTAATCCACATACCAACTAGTGGCTGGCAGATCATTCTGGAGTCTGGTGCCAAATTGGGGGCTTAGTGTTGGTCTCCATTCCTGGAAGATTTTTCACTCAGCAATGACCGTAGCCAGGTTTGCCATGCATGGTGAGTGGAGGTCCATGCTACTGCGCATAATCTCCAACCCTGCCAGTTTGACCACTTTGTTTGTTGAGCCGGTAAGATTGTGACACACGTGTTAGGGAAAGAGGCTGATTAATACCTAGATAATAAGTACCTTATCCATCTGATTATTAAAATTCTGCTCTGCTGAGGATACCCTTTGCTGAGAACTCTCATGAGACCCCAATATCTTCACATTGTATGTCCGTTTGGACAGGCCTGTCCACATATTTTTTTTTCTCAGACTTCTTTGTCACACATTTTTAATCGTGTGTTCTCAAAGTCCCTGACAATTCAGCGAATGAGTGGGACACAGCCTATGCATGATACATACTTACACGTCTGGATATGCCTCCTCCAAGAAGGTGCACTGCTCAAAGTTCTTCCCTCTGGGAGGATTTCCCTTCATCACTGTCCTTCAGGGCTGTCCCAGTCAGGACTGTCGTATGCAGCTGTCCACTTGTGGCTTGTGTGGTAGGCAGGATTCTAATTAAGCCCCACCAAGATTCCAGTCTCATGGTTATTCAATCAAATACTCCTATGAGTACTGCTCTGGTGGGATTTTTTTAATGCAAAAAATGAGTATTTTATTTTGATAGCACTAGAGGAAACAAACAAAACAACTGTTCCTACATCAAAGTGAAAACAATGTTTAAGCTTTCCTATCAATCAAATATATTCCAAAAGAAAATGTGTTCTATGAAGGCTCTGAAGCACAGGCAAATATTAACACAATAGGCTAAGAAGCTGTAATACTGAATATGACTCTCTTCTAACAGGGTTCTTAACAAACATAATTTTTAATTTTAATTTTAATTAATTTATTTATTTTGAGACGGACTCTCCCTTTGTCCCCCAGTGACAATGGATCTCTGCTCCTTTGGAGTGCAGTGACGCGATCTCTGCTCACTGAAGCTTGCACCTCTCAGGTTCAAGTGATTCTCCTGCCTCTGCTGCCCTAGTAGCAGGGAGTACAGGTGCCCACCACCATGCCTGGCTATATTTTTTAATTTTAATTTTAATTTTTTTACAAACATAACTTTTGAATTACAAAACCAGTGAAGTAATCCCTTCCAAATAATTGTGTCAATAGTGAAACTGCCTGTTCCATTAAAACTCTAAAAATTTCGCTGTAATATTTTTTACCACTATGGACAATTCAAGTAAATTTTGCTGCACTTAAAATAAGTTGTGAAAGTGGAAAAATGGGCCGGGCATGGTGGCTCACCCCTGTAATCCCAGGCCTTTGGGAGGCCAAGGCAGATGAATCACTTAAAGTCAGGAGTTTGAGACCAGCCTGGAGAACATTGTGAAACACCGTCTCTGCTAAAAATACAAATACCAGCCGGGCATGGTGGTGCATGCCTGTAATCCCAGCTTCTCGGGAGGCTGAGGAAGGAGAACTGCTTGAACCTGGGAGGCGGGAGGCGCAGGTTGCAGTGAGCCAAGATCATGCCACTGCACTCCAGCCTGGGTGACAGAGCCAGACTGTCTCAAAAAAAATAAAAAAGGTGGAAAAATATACAAAGTTCCAGATTAAAATGATTAATAGATGCAATATAATAAGGTTTCCCCTCCTTCCTTCCTTTCTCTCTTTCTTTCTCTCTTTCTTTCTTCCTTTCTTCCCTTCTTCCGTCCTTCCTTTCTTCCTTTCTTCCTTCCTTTCTTTCTTTCTTTCTTTCTTTCTTTCTTTCTTTCTTTCTTTCTTTCCTTCCTTCCTTCTTTCTTTCTCTTTCCTTTCTTTCTTTCTTTCTTTCTTTCTTTCTTTCTTTCTTTCTTTCTTTCTTTCTTTCTTTCTTTCTCTTTCTTTTTTTTGTAGACAGTCTTACTCTGTCACCCAGGCTATAGTGCAATGGTGCGAACAAAGGTCAATGCAGCCTCAACCTCCTGGTGTCAAGCCTCCCAAGCAGCTGGGACCACAGTTACACGCTCAGCTAATTTTTGTATTTTGTGTTAAGATGGGGTTTCACCATGCTGCCCAGGCTGCTCTTGAACTCCTGGGCTCAAGGAATCCACCCCTCTTGGTCTCCCAAATTGCTGGGATTACAGACGTGAGCGACCGCACTGGGGCCCTCATTTTTCTTATCAATTAACAATAATGGTTACCTTTAACAGATAGAGGTTGACTTTATTTACTGATTGATTGATTTTTATTTTTAGACAGAGTCTCACTCTGTTACCCAGGCTGGAGTGCAGTGGCATGATCTCAGCTCACTGCAAATTCTGCCTGCCCGGTTCAAGCGATTCTCCAGCCTCAGCCTCCCAAGTAGCTGGTGGGATTATAGGTGCATGCCACCACGCCCGGTAATTTTCTGTATTTTCAGTAGAGACGGGATTCACCATGTTGGTCAGACAGACTGGTCTCGAACTCCTGACCTCAGGTGGTCCAGCCCCTTCGACCTCCCAACGTATTGAGATTACAGGCGTGAGCCACTGTGGCGGGTCGGGGTTGACTTTAAAACACAACCCCCTCAAATGAAAATTTCAGTTTGTTGTTGTTGTTTTTCTTTTTCTTTTCTTTTCCTTCTTTCTTTCTTTTTTTTTTTTTTTTTTTTTTTCTGAGATGGGGTCTCCTCTACCGCCTGGGCTGGAGTGCAGTGGCTCACTGCTACCTCCGCCTCCTGGGTTCAAGCCATCCTCCCACCTCAACTTCCCGAGTAGTTGGGACCACAGGTGCAAGGCCACTAGGCCCGGCTAATTTGTGTGTTTCTTTCTTTCTTTCTTTTTTGATTAGTTGGTTGCTTTGTAGAGCCGGGGTCTCACTATGTTACCCAGGCGATTTCATCCCACTGTGTGAGAAGGTTCTGCATTCCTCCGCATACGTTGCTGTGCAGTTGTTACTGAAGGTCGCCTGTAGAGGGCGCCAGAGTCAGCGAAGGGGAGGGCTGCGCTTCCTGGTTCTCTGGGGCACGAGGCTTCTCCTCAGCACTCTGGCGCCCCCAACAGGTTCCCTGTGTTCGGCTGGGGCAGGCACGCTGTGGCTGGCTACTTCCCTTCCTCCCATCTCCCTTGGGCCAAACGGGATCAGTGCTTCTGGTGAGACGCCTCCCCATGCACATCACTCCCAGGTGCCCTAGGGGGCACATTTCCCACAACTCCCAGAGGGCAGGTTTCTAGAAAGTGCCACCAGCGGGGAGGCGCCACAACTTCACTGCCATTTTGTGAGGTGCCGCCGTCTCTCCTCCAGCAAGGTCAGGACTTCAGGACTGTGAGTGGGCAGTTTTTCCCTGGATGCTTTAATTTCGCCCTGGAAAGTGTCCTTTTTCCTCAGAAAGAGTCTTTTCTGTGGTGTTCTCTGTCCGGTGTGTGGGAGGGCTCCCTTGGGGAAGTGGCTTAGCTCTGGGGACACCGCCATGGGCGCCTGTGTCAGCCGCGGGGGAGCGTTTTCCTTGGGCACCCCGTCTCGGCTATGTTGTGGGGCCAGGGGGCTTTTCTTGGGGGCTCTTCTTGGGGGCTCTCTGTCGGTGATGGAAAAGGCGACTTTTCCTGCTGAAATGACCTGAGCCCGGGGGGTGGGGGCCATGCCTTGGTTGCCTGTGTCGGCCTCGGGTGCCGCGGTGTTTCTTTCCCACTCAGTCGCTGTCCTGAGGGGGACTCCGCCCTGGGGACACTATCTGTGCTCATGGAACGTGGTGGGGGTGGCTGTGCCCCGGACACATGATCGTAGCCCTGTGGGGTCACTGTCGGGGGCTTTATCTCAACCTCTGGTGGACTCTTCCTTGGGTACTGATGTCGGCCGTGAGGCGCATTTGTCCACGGATGTTGCTCGCTCTCAGTTACAATGTGTTGGCTTTTCTTTGGTTCTGCTTATCCCCGTTGTGGACGCTTACTGGATGCTTTCTCTTGGTGCTGGGTTTTTAAAATTATTATCTGTAGGTGCTCTCTCCCGGTGCCGCCGGGGAATGGGGTAATGTTCCTTGGATTCTCTAAGCCTATGGTGGGACTCAGGGAGCTCTGTGTCAGCCATGAAGGAGGCCACGTGACCTTGGGAACTCTTGTCTCGACCCAGGTTGGGGTGCTTTTCCTCGGTTGGTTGATCGCAATTCTGAAGGAGCTCTTTACTGGGATTCTATCTGACCTTTTAGCCACAGCCTCAGGTGTCTGTGTGGGAATGGGAGTCCAGAAATATTCAAAGGTTCCAGCTGTGCCACATTTGAACACTCGCAGTACAGTTAGTCTTTCATTCCAGCCACTCTGATGGGTGTGCAGTGATCTCTCCTTATGTCTACACTCGCATTTCTCTGCTGATCAATGAGATCAAGCACCTTTTTAAGAAATTGTTTTTATTTATTGATTTTTGTTTGTCTTTTGAGACGGGGTCTCCCTCTGTCACCCAGACTGGATTGCAGTGCCACCGCACCCAGCTATTTATTGTTTTCTTTTTTTTTTTTAGCACCATTTTATGTGTTTATTGGTCATTTAACTATGCCTTTTATGAAGTTCCTTTTCAGGTATTTTCCCCCAGCTTTTACTGAGATGTTTGTATTTTAAAAATGGATTTGTAGTTTCCATATATTCTGTATTTGAATTATACGCACAGGCACACAGGCGTATATGTACATATATAAAAATACATATACAATTTTAGTATCTTCTATAAATCTTTTTTGCTTTTACACGATCTCAATAATGTGTTGTAGATGAACAGATTCTCTTAATTTTATTAATTAGTGTATTATTTATGGATAGTGCTTTTTATTATTTTAAGAAACATCTTTGACTCACCCAATGCCATTACGATAATATTCCTTTTTTTAAAATTATACTTTAAGTTCTGGGATACATGGGCAGAACGTGCAGGTTTGTTACATAGGAAGACACATGCCATGGTTGTTTGCTGCACCCATTGACCCGTCATCTACATTAGGTATTTCTCTAATGCTATCCCTCCCCTAGCCCCCCAACCCCTGACAGGCCCCACTGTGTGATGTTCTTCTCCCTGCGTCCATGTGTTCTCATTGTTCCACTGCCACTTATGAGTGAGGACACGTGGTGTTTGGTTTTCTGTTCCTGTGTTAGCTTGCTGACACATGTCCCTTCAAAGGACATGAACTCATTCTTTTTTATGGCTGCATAGTATTCCGTGGTGTATATGTACCACATTTTCTTTATCCAGCGTCGTGGCAGGCGCCCGTAATCGCAGCTACTCAGGAGGCTGAGGCAGGAGAATTGCTTGAACCTGGGAAGTGGAGGTTGCAGTGAGCAGAGACTGTGCCACTGCACTGCAGCCTGGGTGACAGAGCGAGGCTCCGACTCAAAAAAAAAAAATAGCAATGTCTTCCAATGCATGGAAAGAATATTTTTCTCCATTTACTGCAGTCTTGAATTTCTCTGAGTGATGTTTTATAATTTTTGTGAAGTACTCTAGCACATCTTGATTAGATTTATTCCTAAATATTTGATGTTTTTGGAACTGTTTTTAATGACATTTGAAATCTCATATTCTAATTATTCGTTATACAGAATTGCCATTCTGTATAATGCCATTCATTATACAGAATTGCTATTCATTACACAGAAATGCCATTGGTTTTCATTATATCTAGAAAGTTGACTAAATTTGCTTATTAACTGTAATGATTTTATTCTGCTGCATTTTTCTATGTACAGAACAATGTCATCTGTGAATAATGACAGTTTTATTTCTTTCCAAATTTTAAACCTATTGTATTTTCCTGATGCTATGGCACTTTTTAGAACCTCCAGTAAATTGTTGAATGGATAGTGGACATCTTTGTCTTGTTTTCAAACTCAGGGAGAAAATACTGATATGTCACTATGAAGTATGGCATTTAAAAATTTTTTGTACATATGCTAACCAGAATAGGAAAGTTGCCCTTTTTCCTAAGTTGGTGATAGTTTTTATCACGAATGGACTTTAAACATTGATCCATGTATGAAAATGATCATGTGGTGTTTCCCTGTTTTTGTTGTTGTTAATGTGGTGCACTACGTTTATCGATTTTCAAATGTTAAATCAGTGTTGCCTTTCTGCAATATACTCCACCATGGATGATGTATGTCCTTTTTAAGTACCAGTACATTTTATTTGCTCACCCTTAGTTTGGAATTTTTGTGTCTAAGTTCGGGGTGATCTTGGCTTGTATTTTTGGCTTGATCTTGTAGTTTTTCTTCCTTCTAAATTCCTTGTCAGATGTTGTTATCAGTTTTGTATCAATCTTCTAATAAGGGTTCCTAATAAGGGTTAATACACGTTGGTTTATACATCTATTTGAATATATAAGCATAAATACTTATATATTAAATATATATGATATATAATATATAATTTAAAATATAATGTATAATAAGGGTTAATACAGATTGGTTTATACATCCATTTTTTCTAATAAGGGTTAATACAGATTGGCTTATACATCTTCAAATAGGTAATAATATTTTTATCTATTTTTGGTTGATGACAGCTGCTTATTCCACAAGCATTCTGATTGATTTGGTTATACCATCTTTCTTCTGTTTTACTTTGTGTACATTAAAATTAGGTTTCTTTTCCTGAGAACAGAGTGTCTGTTCAGACTTGGTAAATCTTGGCTCATGATTAAAAGTGAAATTAATGATTCAAAGTCTTGGTTGTATACACATATGCAGATTGCTTGCCATTTTGTGATTGTTATATTTTTGTCATGAATAGAATATATTCATTGATGTTTTTCAGGAAACAATGACCGATAAAACAGAGAAGGTGGCTGTAGATCCTGAAACTGTGTTTAAACGTCCCAGGGAATGTGACAGTCCTTCGTATCAGAAAAGGCAGAGGATGGCCCTGTTGGCAAGGAAACAAGGAGCAGGAGACAGCCTTATTGCAGGCTCTGCCATGTCCAAAGAAAAGAGTAAGTAAGCCTGTCCTCACCTCCTCTTCATGCCCCTGCCTCATCCCCTCCAGAGAAACTGTCCTTGTCAAGGTTAACAGTTTCGGCTGACATTGCCATTAATTTCTCAGCAGCATTTGACAGTTGTTCACTCGCTTCTTCATGAAAACCTTCTAGGATTTCCATTTCCCACAATCTTTTTTTTTTTTTTTTAATTTCTTGTCCGTATTGGTGAATCCCTATCATTTTTTTCTTGAGATGGAGTTTCGCTCTTCTCAGCCAGGCTGGAGTGCAGTGGCGTGATCTCGGCTCACTGAAATCTCCGTCTCCTGGGTTCAAGTGATTCTTCTGCCGCAGCCTCCCGAGTAGCGGGATTACAACCACCAGCCACCACACCCAGCTAATTTTTGTAAGTTTAGTAGAGATGGGGTTTCGCCATGTCGGCCAGGCTGGTCTCGAACTCCCCCCCTCAGGTGATCCACCCACCTCGGCCTCCCAAAGTGCTGGGATTACACGCACGAGCCACCACCCCCGACCCCATCATTGTTTTTTTCTACATTTCTTTTTCTTCTCTTCTCTAAATACTGTAAAAAATTCCTGAACCCCAGCATCTCTCTCTCTCCTTCTATTCCACTCTGCCACGATCAATCACTGAGCTCCTGAGATACCTCCATGTTTCCCGTTATTTCCCGCATCAAACACATACCCTCCAACCCTGCAGCCGGGTCATGATGTTGGCATGTAAATCACGTGATGCCATGTCGCTCCTGAACACCCATCCTCAACACTCCTAAGCACTCAGAACCGACTGCGAAGCAGCTTTGGTCTGCGAGGTTCTGCGTGGCCTGGCCTCCGTCACCCTCTCCTCACACGGGCCCCATCATCTCCTGACTCTCTCTGCTACTGTCCTTCACCCCGTAGTGCCCGGTCCATCCCCACTCCAGCCCATATCCTTGGCCTCACCGCAGCCTGGAACTCCCCCTCTGCCTCTGCGCAGGCAGCTCTGCTTTTTCCTTCAAGCCCTGCCCAAGGGTACCTCCACAGAAGGCTCTGCCCAACCAGCAGCAGCTCCTGGGGCTCCCTCTGCTGCTGTTGCCCACAGGCCTGTGGACTGCTTCCTTACCACTAGCCCAACACTGTATGTTTCATTTGCTCATTGTGCACGTACTGTCTGACCGCCCCATGAGGATGTGAGCTCCACAAGGGCAGGGAACGTTGCTCTCTGGGCTGTTTACTGCTGATCCCCAGCTACTGGCATGCTGCCTGCCACAGACGATGAATAAATGAGAGGTGTCAGACCTGGAGTGAAAAGAAAGTCACTTTTGTGAGACAGAAAGGAAGGATGAGGAAAATCATACAGTAAAAGGGACTTTTTGGTGATGGAGTGTGTATAGAACTTTCAGCAGTAATGGCCGCCTCTATTTTCTCAGAATGTGTTTGATATAACAGGAGACCGGTTGAGTTGTATCCCAGTTGCCTGGGTTCCAGCTCAGTAAAGCATGGCAGTTTGTAAGTGAATTTGAGAAATCATGATATCAAGTGAGACTTGCTGCTTTCAACTTGTAAAGCATAACAAGCTGAAACTGTCCCATGAGTACCAGGGATCTGTGAATGTTGCTTTAGAGTTGTACTGCCTTACTTGGTTTCCATGTCTATTCATAGGGCCAGAAAATAAGAGGTGGTTTTATTGTATTATGTGTCCTGGCCTCCGTTTGTCAGGCCTGGGATTTCTCCCTGGTGTATCCTCCCATTTATGAAATAAATAATTCCCTAGAAACTGAGGAGCACATAGATGTACCCAGAGGGGTGATGAAACACACGTATCTCACAGCTCAACTTCTCAGTTTGATTTCCAGAGCTGTCATTCATGAGGTCTATGTGGAGGGGAAAGAAAGTGGTCAAACAACAGCTGATGGCTTTTACTCAAAATCTGTTTCACCAGAGCTTATGACAGGAGATGCTATTCCACCCAGCCAATTGGATTCTCAGATTGATGACTTCACTGGTTTCAGCAAAGATGGGATGATGCGGAAACCTGGTAGCAATGCACCTGTGGGAGGAAACGTTACCAGCAGTTTCTCTGGAGATGACCTAGAATGCAGAGGAATAGCCTCCTCTCCCAAAAGCCAACAAGAAATTAATGCTGATATAAAACGTCAATTAGGGAAGGAACTCCGATGCGTTGGACAAAGTAAGTAGTATAAGAATGTCTGTTTTATAAAACTATAGGAAGTCTCTCTTTCTATGATTCAGGAAATATTCATGTTGCCTGTTGAGTTTCATTCTTTGCCAGAGTTGAGATTGCACATAATTTATGGTGGTTCCTCTTTTCTTTGACTAAAGCATGTACATTTTTTCTTTTTCTTTTCTTTCTTGGTTATGATTAAAGGAGTTACATTCGCATGTATGTGCAGGTGTCTTTTTTATTATTTAGGTTTTGTATGTGCAGGTATCTTGATTTAAGCATTTAAAACATTTCAGCCTCTGAAGCATGATTGCTGAGGTGTAGATTCACTTCTATTCTTCTTTGTATTTGATAATACTGAAGTTTTTTTTTTCAACATCTTCAGAATATGAAAAAATCTTCGAAATGCTTGAAGGAGTGCAAGGACCTACTGCAGTCAGGAAACGATTTTTTGAATCCATCATCAAGGAAGCAGCAAGGTGGGTAGAAATAGGAACTGTCCAATTTCTTTAAGCACTTGGGCTCAATAGAGTACTGGGGGTGAGCGTTGGGGAGCAGCCCCTGCCTTGCGTTTCTCAAACCCTGGTCCTCACTCACAGTTATGGCTGTCTCCACAGTTACTTAGGCTAATGTTATCTGAGTCTAACTCATTCTTCGAAGACTATGGAGACTTCCATTTTCACCATAGTCTGAGGTGCGCATTGTCCCTCAGTTGACACTCTTTGTATTTGCTAGACTACCTCTTTTTAAAAAATTTGTGTAGGCACATAGCAGATGCATATATTTCTGGGCTATATGAGATATTGTGATACAGACAACAATGTGTAATAATCACATCAAGGTAAGTGGGGTTTCTATCACCTCAAGCTTTTATCCTTTGCGTTACAGAGAATACAATTATACTCTTCATTATTTTTAAATGTGCAATTAAATTATTACCGACTATAGTCACCCTGTTGGGCTATGAAATACGACATCTTATTTATTCCCTACTTCTACGTATTGATCATCCCCACTTCCCACACCCTCCACCCCCACTAACCTTTGTAGCCTCTGGTAACTGTCATTCTACTCTCTATCTCCATTAGTTCAGTTGTTTTACACTTTTACTCCCAAAAATAAGTGAGAACATGTGAAGTTTGTCTTTCTGTGCCTGGCTTATTTCACTTAACATAAGGACCTTCGGTTCTATCCGTGTTGTTGCAAATGACTGAATCTCATTCTTTTTTTTATGGCTAAACAGTACTCTATGGTGTGTATGTGCCATATTTTCTTTACCCATTCATGTGTTAGTGGACACTTAGGTTGCTTCCAAATCTTGGCTACTGTGAATGGTGCTGCAACAAACATGGGAGTGCAGATGTCTCTTCGGTACACTGACTTCCTTTCTCTTGGGTATATACCCAGCAGTGGGATTGCTGGATCATATGATAGCTCCATTTTTAGTTGTTTGAGGAACCTCCAAACTGTTCTTCATAGTTGTTGTAGTAATTTATATTCTCACCAACAGTGTATGAGGGTTCCCTTTTCTCCACACCCTTGCCAGCATTTGTTATTGCCGGCTAGACTACCTCTTACCATGCAGATACATTTCTATTTCCATGCTGACTGTTACTTCATCTTTCTATCCATCACAGTGCTTCGTACAGCATAGGTTCTTTAGCTATCTTTTGGTTAATGACATGTCTCTTTCTTTTCAGATGTATGAGACGAGACTTTGTTAAGCACCTTAAGAAGAAACTGAAACGTATGATTTGAGAATACTTGTCCCTGGAGGATTATCACACCCCAAATGCATAATCTCGTTAATGATTGAGGAGAGAAAAGGATCAGATTGCTGTTTTCTACAATGGAGCAGGATATTGCTGAAGTCTCCTGGCATATGTTACCGAATCAAATAGCCTTCCAGAGGCTAAGAAATTTCTGTTAGTAAAAGATGTTCTTTTTCCCAAAGCATTTTATTTGAAAGGATAACTTGTGTTTTGGTTATTTTGTATTCCCACCTGTGCTGGTAGATATTATTAACCCATTAGGTAAATACTATTACAGTCGTGGTTTCTGCAGCAGCTCACACTGATGTAGCTGGCGTTTATAACTACCTTCTTTCGCTACCCATTTCGCATTCCCTTTGCCCTAAGATAGCATGTCAGTTGGTCATGATGCTTGGCCTGGCAGGATGACTCAAACCTTCATTACGGAAGAGTCTGAACCATTAGATGTCCTGCCTGGATGGGGTTGCTGTGATTTTCCATTAACTCTAATCGAAAAACACGGGAGGACTAAGAAGCTCTCTAGACATATCACACATACTCTTCCTTAGCCCCTGGTGTAGTGGGAACCCGATCTCAATGTTGAAATCTGTATCAGTCAGCCTTCAACGAAAAGGCAGAACTAATGGGAGATTTTAATGTGTGTGTGTGTAAAATATTTTACACACACACACATTAAAATCCACACACACTTTAAAATCTCCCATTATACATGTAATGCACATTATACCTGTGTGTGTGTGTGTGTGTTGGTGGGGGTATATATACATACACACACACACTTTGTAATCTCCCATTATACATATAATACACATTATACACATTACACATATTACATATACACCCCTATTCATATATATATATACCCCATATATATATATACAACCCATATATATATATATATATATATATACACCCCATATATATATATATATACACATATATATATGTATATCTATGCGGGTGGGGTGGTATATCCAATATATATAATAAAGGTAGTTCCTAGATAGGATTGGCCTGATAGCAATAATTTGGAGCTTCAGTAGCAGTCCCTTTAAGACTGTTGTCTCCAGATATGACTTGCACATTCTATGCTTTTTATTTTATTTTTTTAAGACAGAATCTTGCTCTGTTGCCCAGGCTAGAGTGCAGTGTCACGATCACAAGTCACTGCAACCTCCAGCTCACCCCAGTTCAAGCGATCCTTGTGCTTCAGCCTCCCAAGTAGCTGGGATTACAGGTGCACCACAGGTGCCATCACGCTGCTAATTTTTGCATTTTTAGTGGAGATGGGGTTTTGCCATGTTGTCCAGGCTGGTCTCGAAACCTGGCCTCAAGTGATCTGCCCATCTCAGCCTCCCAAGGTGCTAGGATTACAGGCATGAGCCACCGCACCCAGCCCATTCTATGCTTTTACTTAATTCATTCATTCATTGATTCAACAAATATTAATTGTTCCAGGTACTTTTCTTTTTTTTATTATTATACTTTAAGTTTTAGGGTACATGTGCACAACGTGCAGGTTTGTTACATATGTATACATGTGCCAAGTTGGTGTGCTTCACCCATAAACTCGTCATTTAACATTAGGTATATCTCCTAATGCTATCCCTCCCCCCTCCCCACACCCCACAACAGGCCCCGGTGTGTGATGTTCCCCTTCCTGTGTCCATGTGGTCTCATTGTTCAATTCCCACCTATGAGTGAGAACATGTGGTGTTTGGTTTTTGTCCTTGGGATAGTTTGCTGAGAATGATGGTTTCCAGCCTCATCCGTGTCCCTACAAAGGATATGAACTCATCATTTTTCATGGCTGCATAGTACTCCATGGTGTATATGTGCCACATTTTCTTAATCCAGTACATCACTGATGGACATTTGGGTTGGTTGCAAGTCTTTGCTATTGTGAATAGTGCCGCAATAAATATACGTGTGCATGTGTCTTTATAGCAGCATGATTTATAATCCTTTGGGTATATACCCAGTAATGGGATGGCTGGGTCAAATGGTATTTCTAGTTCTAGATCCCTGAGGAATTGCCACACTGACTTCCACAATGGTTGAACTAGTTTACAGTCCCACCAACAGTGTAAAAGTGTTCCTATTTCTCCACATCCTCTCCAGCACCTGTTGTTTCCTGATTTTTAAATGATTGCCATTTTAATTGGTGTGAGATGGTATCTCATTGTGGTTTTGATTTGCATTTATCTGATGGCCAGTGATGATGAGTATTTTTTCATGTGTCTGTTGGCTGCATAAATGTCTTCTTTTGAGAAGTATCTGTTCATATCCTTCGCCCGCTTGTTGATGGGGTTGTGTGTTTTTTTCTTGTAAATTTGTTTGAGTTCATTGTAGATTCTGGATAATAGCCCTTTTTCAGATGAGTAGATTGCACAAATTTTCTCCCATTCTGTAGGTTGCCTGTTCACTCTGATGGTAGTTTCTTTTGCCGTGCAGAAGCTCTTTAGTTTAATTAGATCCCATTTGTCAATTTTGGCTTTTGTTGCCATTGCTTTTGGTGTTTTAGACATGAAGTCCTTGCCCATGCCTATGTCCTGAATGGTATTGCCTAGGTTTTCTTCTAGGGTTTTTATGGTTTTAGGTCTAACATGTAAGTCTTTAATCCATCTTGAATTAATTTTTGTATAAAGTATAAGGAAGGGATCCCATTTCAGCTTTCTACATATGACTAGCCAGTTTTCCCAGCACCATTTATTAAATAGGGAATCCTTTCCCCATTTCTTGTTTTTGTCAGGTTTGTCAAAGATCAGATAGTTGTAGATATGCGACATTATTTCTGAGGGCTCTGTTCTGTTCTGTTCCATTGGTCTATATCTCTGTTTTGATAACAGTACCATGCTGTTTTGGTTACTGTAGCCTTGTAGTATAGTTTGAAGTCAGGTAGCATGATGTCTCCAGCTTTGTTCTTTTGGCTTAGGATTGACTTGGCGATGCGGGCTCTTTTTTGGTTCCATATGAACTTTAAAGTAGTTTTTTCCAGTTCTGTGAAGAAAGTCATTGGTAGCTTGATGGGAATGGCATTGAATCTATAAATTACCTTGGGCAGTATGGCCATTTTCACGATATTGATTCTTCCTATCCATGAGCATGGAATGTTCTTCCATTTGTTTGTATCCTCTTTTATTTCATTGAGCAGTGGTTTGTAGTTCTCCTTGAAGAGGTCCTTCACAATCCCTTGTAAGTTGGATTCCTAGGTATTTTATTCTCTTTGAAGCAATTGTGAATGGGAGTTCACTCATGATTTGGCTCTCTGTTTGTCTGTTATTAGTGTATAAGAATGCTTGTGATTTTTTGCACATTGATTTTGTCTCCTGAGACTTTGCTGAAGTTGCTTATCGGCTTAAAGAGATTTTGGGCTGAGACAATGGGGTTTTCTATATATACAATCATGTCATCTGCAAACAGGGACAATTTGACTTCCTCTTTTCCTAATTGAATGCCCTTTATTTCCTTCTCCTGCCTGACTGCCCTGGCCACAACTTCCAACACTATGTTGAATAGGAGTGGTGAGAGAGGGTATCCCTGTCTTGTGCCAGTTTTCAAAGGGAATGCTTCCAGTTTTTGTCCATTCAGTATGATATTGGCTGTGGGTTCGTCATAAATAGCTCTTATTACTTTGAGATACGTCCCATCAACACCTAATTTATTGAGAGTTTTTAGCATGAAGGTTGTTGAATTTTGTCAAAGGTCTTTTCTGCATCTATTGAGATAATCATGTGGTTTTTGTCTTTGGTTCTGTTTATATGCTGGATTACATTTATTGGTTTGCGAATGTTGAACCAGCCTTGCATCCCGGGGATGAAGCCCACTTGATCATGGTCGATAAGCTTTTTGATGTGCTGCTGGATTCGGTTTGCCAGTATTTTATTGAGGATTTTTGCATCACTGTTCATCAAGGATATTGGTCTAAAATTCTCTTTTTTGGTTGTGTCTCTGCCAGGCTTTGGTATCAGGATGATGCTGGCCTCATAAAATGATTTAGGGAGGATTCCCTCTTTTTCTATTGATTGGAATAGTTTCAGAAGGAATGGTACCAGCTCCTCCTTGTACCTCTGGTAGAATTCGGCTGAGAATCCATCTGGTCCTGGACTTTTTTTGGTTGGTAAGCTATTAATTATTGCCTCAATTTCAGAGCCTGTTATTGGTCTATTCAGAGATTCAACTTCTTCCTGGTTTAGTCTTGGGAGGGTATATGTGTCGAGGAATTCATCCATTTCTTCTAGATTTTCTAGTTTATTTGCGTAGAGGTGTTTATAGTACTCTTTGATGGTAGTTTGTATTTCTGTGGGATCGGTGGTGATATCCCCTTTACCATTTTTCATTGCGTCTATTTGATTCTTCTCTCTTTTCTTCTTTATTAGTCTTGCTAGCGGTCTATCAATTTTGTTGATCTTTTCAAAAAACCAGCTCCTGGATTCATTGATTTTTTGAAGGGTTTTTTGTGTCTCTATTTCCTTCAGTTCTGCTCTGATCTTAGTTATTTCTTGCCTTCTGCTAGCTTTTGAATGTGTTTGCTCTTCCTTCTCTAGTTCTTTTAATTGTGATGTTAGGGTGTCAATTTTAGCTCTTTCCTGCTTTCTCTTGTGGGCATTTAGTGCTATAAATTTCCCTCTACACACTGCTTTGAATGTGTCCCAGAGATTCTGGTATGCATGGTACTGTTACCAAAACAGAGATATAGACCAATGGAACAGAACAGAGCCCTCAGAAACAATGCCACATATCTACAACTATCTGATCTTTGACAAACCTGACAAAAACAAGAAATGAGGAAAGGATTCCCTATTTAATAAATGGTGCTGGGAAAACTGGCTAGCCACATGTAGAAAGCTGAAACTGGATCCCTTCCGTACACCTTATACAAAAATTTATTCAAGATGGATTAAAGACTTAAATGTTAGACCTAAAACAGTAAAAACCGTAGATGAAAACCTAGGCAATACCATTCAAGACATAGTAGGCATGGGCAAGGACTTCATGACTAAAACACCAAAAGCAATGGCAACAAAAGCCAAAATTGACAAGTGGGGTCTAATAAAACTAAGGGGTTCTGCACAGCAAAAGAAACTACCATCAGAGTGAACAGGCAACCTACAGAATGGGAGAAAAAATGCTCCTCATCACTGGTCATCAGAGAAATGCAAATCAAAACCACAGTGAGATACCATCTCACACCAGTTAGAATGGTGATCATTAAAAAGTCAGGAAACAACAGGTGTTGGAGAGGATGTGGAGAAATAGGAACACTTTTACACTGTTGGTGGGACTGTAAATTAGATCAACCATTGTGGAAGACAGTGTGGCCATTCCTCAAGGATCTAGAACTAGAAATACCATTTGACCCAGCCAGCCGATTACTGGGTATATACCCAAAGAATTATAAATCATGCTGCTATAAAGACACATGCACATGTATGTTTATTGCGGCACTATTCACAATAGGAAAGACTTGGAACCAACCCAAATGTCCATCAATGATAGACTGGATTAAGAAAATGTGGCACATATACACCATGGAATACTATGCAGCCATAAAAAAGGATGAGTTCATGTCCTGTGTAGGGACATGGATGAAGCTGGAAACCATCATTCTGAGCAAACTATCACAAGGACAGATAACCAAACACCGCATGTTCTCACTCATAGGCGAGAAGGATAGCGTTAGGAGATATACCTAACGTAAATGATGAGTTAACGGGTACAGCACACCAACATGGCACATGCATACATATGTAACAATCCTGCACGCTGTGCACATGTTCCCTAGAACTTAAAGTATAATGAAAATAAATGAATAAATAAATAGAAGTTAGACCTGCCAATAACCCAAATGAGCTTGAAAATAATTTCTCTCTGAGTCCTCAGTTAGTCAGCAGCCTGGTTGATACCTTACCTTTGATTTGTGAGATCCTAAGCCGAGATACCAATCTAGGCTGCATGGATTTCTGATCTACAGAACTGCTTATATATTTGTGTTGTTTTAAGCTGCTAAATTGGGGATAATTTCTTTTGCAGTAGCAACAAACTTAATAGACGTGGTGCCGGCATATTTTGAAGTAACAAATGAAAATCAGGCATGATGTTTTTTATTTTCTCATCAACTGGTCGCAGGGAACTCCCCATGAGACCGCAGGTGCAGGACTAAGGAAGCTTCTCTTTTTCTGGGCCCCAATCCATGCTAGCAGGGTTTCAGGCACCTGTCAATGGGTCACAGTACTGCACAACATTGAGGTATATACTAAGACAACATCTATTATGGAACTCGTTTCTGTGTTCCTTATTTAGTAGTAAAAAAGGCAAGATGTAAGAACATGCTGTTCACCTTATAACCACCATCTTGACATGCCAGACTACTAAGTTGTTAAACGTTTCCCTCAGGTAGAAGACCCCTGACGTTGTTTGGGAATTATTTCTCACATAATGTCTTGTAAGTGTGTCGCTAATGTGTCTGGATTAGTTGCTACGTCCTGCGCAGTCAGCATAATGTCATCAGTGCAAAGAATGGTGTTACATCTGGTTTAAGAGAAAGGTGGTCATGGTCCCTAAGGACTCGTTTAGGATATAAACCTTGAGAGTTGATATAAGGTTGAAAGAGGAGATGATAGTACATTGCTGTCCTTTCTAGCTGGACCCAAACTCTTGTTTATGACAACTACTGAAAGAAAACAAAACATTCACCTAATCAGGATTATATATCAGGTTCCCAGGGATGTCACAGTTGCCGATGCAACAAAACCACCTGCAGTACAGCAGCTGCAGTTGGAACAACAATTTGATTAAGTTTATGGTCCGATCTCAGCTCACTGCCACCTCCACCTCCCGGGTTCAAGCAATTCTCTTGCCTCAGCCTCCTGTGTAGCTGGACTATAGGCACACACTATCACACCTGGCTAGTTGTTTGCATTTCTTAGTAGAGACAGGGTTTCACCATGTTGGCTAGGCTAGTCTCAAACTCCTGACCTCGAGTGATCTGCCCACCTCAGACTCCCAAAGTGCTGGGATTACAAGCGCGAGCCACCGCGCCAGGCCCCGGCTATTTTTTGTATTTTTGGTGGAGCTGTGGTTTCGCCATGTTGGCCAGCCTTATCTGGAACTCCTGACCTCAAGCGATCCACCCACTTCTGCCTCCCAAATCCTGGGATTACAGGCGTGAGCCACTGTGTCCAGCGAAAACTTCACTTTTAAGTGAAACGCAGAAACAAAATCAGATAATCAGAAAATGAGATACTGCATGTTCTCATTCATATGTGGGAGCTAAACAATGGGTACACATGAACATAAAGGTAGAAACCATTGACTCTGAGGACTCCAAAAGGGAAGTGGAGGGGAGGGAGGGAGCGGGTTGGAGGGTTGAAAAACTACCTATTGGATACTCTCTTCACTATTTGGGAGATGGGTTCACTAGAAGCCCAAACCCCGGAATTATGCAATTATATCCAAGTGAGAAACTTGTACATGTACCCGTCTTGCATCTATAATTTTAAAAAGGTTAAAAAAGAAAGCTTCAGTTTTAAATCTTAACCAGATATACATGAAAAGGATTACTATACTTGGACACCTTTACAGGTTTCTATGTTAGTTTTTGGTGTTAAAGCAGAAAACTGTTCCTCGACCACTTTATTAATTGTATATCCTCTTTGTACAAACATCCAAAATAGAAGACTGTCACTTTTGGTTCTGTAACTGTGATTCTTTACTGCAGTCTTCTACAGCTTTTACAGAATTAATGGTCCCTAGTATCTGCCATTCTCCAATTGCCCTGGGTGGCGAAATGGCTGCCGTAGTAAACTTTTCACTGATAATTAGAGGTTTTGGAAACATGCAGGGCTTGTTATTTAAGAGTGACTCCATTTGGGCATTCCGGTGGATGGCCTACAGGTTTTCTTGCAGAGTATACTGGAGTCTCCAGAATGAATAACCCTAGGAACTTGAGGAACTAGTGCTTTCCAGAATTTTGGAAGCCAAGATACAAATATTGAAGAGTCCAGTCCCAGTTATAATCACCATCAGAAGAGAAAATGTCTGTGCATTCAATCAGTGTCTAATTGCCATCCCAGGTGAAGGCTAGACCCATATCATGCTCTGTGGATTTCCAGGGTCTTTTTTCATTTTTCATTTTTGTCAGTACCTAGTGGGTGTATATCTTTATGGATTACATGAGATATTTTGATAAGGCATACGATGTATAATAATCACATCAGGGTAAATAGTCTCCATCACCGCAACCATTTATCCTTCCTTTGTGTTACAAACAATCCAATTATACTCTTTTAGTGATTTTAAAATTTATAATAAATTATTGACTCTAGTCACCCTGTTGTGCTATCAAATGCTACATCTTACTCATTCTACCTAACTATATTTTTGTACCCACGAGCCATCCCCGCTTCCCCCTGACACCCCCACTACTCTTCCCTGCCTCTGGTAACCATCCTTCTACTCTCTATCTCCATGAGTTCGGTGGTTTTAATTTTTAGCTCCCACAAAGGAGTGAGAACATGTGAAGTTTGTCTTTCTTTGCCTGGCTTATTTCACTTAACATAATGACCTCCAGTTCCACCCATGTTGTTGAAAATGATGAGATCTCATTCTTTTTTATGGCTGAATAGTACTTCATTGTGTATATGTACCACATTTTCTTTATCCATTCATCTGCTGGAGGACACTTAGGTTGCTTCCAAATCTTAGCTATTGTGAATGGTGCTGCAACAAACATGGGAGTGCAGATACCTCTTCCATATACTAGTTTCCTTTCTTTTCCAAGTTTTTATATGCACTTCATCAGCAGTGCTGTAGAAACTGCAGCTGGCAATGTAAGTCCCTGGAAAGAGGACATCACACCCAGGACACTCTTGCCACTCTGATAGCTACAACTTTTTGAAGACATGGTAAAAGTCTGGGGTAAAGTAGTGTTTGTTCTCTAGCAAAAATCGAACACCAGCCTACCCCTGAAGTATTTTGAGCCTTTCGCATACAAAATGCAAATTACAATACCAAAGTCATTTGATGTGGCCAAATGGGTGGGGATCCTTGGGATTAAGCACCCCATCTTCAAAGCTGCATTCTTCTTCAGGTACCTGAGGCAATGTCTGGGGTTATTACGGGGAAACTCATTGGGGTACCAACAAATGCTGAAAGGAGAGAACATTGGTAGAACTGGACAGCCTCACAGTGGTGGCCTTGGACTGTAGCAGTTGGAGCTGGCTCTGGCAGCTGCCCTCATCTTGGGTCCTGGGGTGCCTGCCCATAGGCTCTCAGCTGCCCTGCACTGCCGGGGCTCCGCATCCTCGCCTGGCAGCTGCAGCTCATCAGACTAGGAGCCGCCAGGGCTCAGTGTCACCTCGGTCCTCCCAGTTCAGCACCCAGGTCTGTCCTGGGAGAAGCCCTGCCTGAGCCCCACCCCAGCCCTCTTTGTTCCCTGTGCTGCCAGCGGACTTGCCTCCTGGGCACACTCATCCATCAGTGGCCAGGGGCCTGCAGGACCCAGCCAAGCAGCCTCTGCCCACTCCAGCAGTGACTGGCTGGGGTGGGCTTTTGCAGATGGCATAAACTCCATATCTCAGTTATCCCTGAGGTGTCCCTGTGGATGGGCCTGCCACACTCAATTGAGTCCTTTAAAAGCAGACAGAGATGGGCGTGGTGTTTCACGCCTGTAATCCCAGTGCTTTGGGAGGGCGAGGTGGGCAGACCACTTGAGTCCAGGAGTTCGAGACCAGCCTGGCCAGCATAGTGAAACCCCTGTCTCCAAACACAATTGTTTTTTTAAATTAGGTGGGCGTGGTGGTGCGTGCCTATAGTCCCAGCTACTTGGGAGGCTGAGGCGAGAGGATCATTTGAACCCAGCAATTTGAGGCTGCAGTGAGCCATGATCACATCACTGCACTCCAGCCTGGGAGACAGAGCGAGACCCTGTCTAACAAACAAACAAACAAATGAACAACACCACTGATGCCCCCCCACCCACCCCAATAAAAACACATAAAAGTAGACAGATTTCTTCACCAGAGAGCAGAAACAGAAGTACAAGATAGTCAAAGGACAAGAGGGATTTGATTGGGCTTTACTGTTTTGAAGATGTAGGAGTACACAACGAAGCTATGCTGGAGGGCCTAGGAGCTGAGAGTAGTCCCTGGCTGTCACCCAGTAAAGAAACCAGGACCTCATTTCTACAACCTTAAACACAGGAATAGATCATCAATGTCCTCAGACATTAAGGAAATGGAAATCAAATCCACAAGGAGATACTACTTCACCTCACTGGGATGAATATTAACAAGTGTTATAGAGGAGAAATTGGAACCCTCCACCATTGCTGCTGGGAATGTAAAATGATGCAGCATCTTTGAAAAATAGTCTGGCATTTCTTCACAGAATTGATAATAAAGTTATCGAACAACCTGCAAATTCCACTTCTAGCTAAATATCCAAGAGAAATACAAGCATATATCCACAGCAAAACTTGCACACAAATATTTGGAGCCAGATCCAATATTATATTTTGTACACCTTCATACCCCAGCCTTAAGAACTACTCTCACACATTTACCAGAGACTACTATATTGGAAAAATCATACAGTTGTTTTGGTGACTATCACACCTCTTGACAGGGCTCAGTGTTTAACTCACTGTTTTGGCCAGCAGGAACTTGAATTTAAGTGCAGGTTAAGAAGCAATGAGGGGTGCTGGTGTTAGTTTCAGAGGAGGAGCAGCGGTGCCCTTCAAGGCAACAATCTCAGGTGAGACCCTTACAGCTCTTCGGGTAAAGGGGAACCTCGGGCAGGAGGAGTGGGAGGACTGCTTCTATTGACAAAGACACCGGGAGAATTTAGGGATTTGCAATGGACTGAATGTTTGTGTCCCCCGCCACATTCATTTATTGAAATCCTAACTCCTATTGTGATGTTATTAGGAGGTGGAGCCATTGGAAGGTCATGAAAGTGGAGCCCTAATAAATGGGAATATTGTCCATATAAAAGGGACCCCAGAGAGCTCTCTGTGCCCTGGCAACATGGAAGAGGGCCCTCACCAGAACCTGACCATGCTGGCACCTTGATCTCAGACTTACAGCCTCTAGAAATGTGAGAAATACAATTTCTGTTGTTTGTAAGCTACCTAGTGTATGGTATTTTATTATAGCAGCCCTAACTGACTAAAACACAGTTCTAAGTGCCCAGATTCATTGGCATAAACCTATACGTTTCCATTCCAGTTTTCAGTATCTGATTTCTCCCTATTAGTGCCCTAACATTAGCAGAAGAGACCCTTTTGAGGTTGTGAATTCAATTTGTGTTGTAATTCAGCCACTGACAGGAGTAGACTTTGGATTTCATTTTCCCAAATCTTGGCCTGGTTGCTATAGGAGATGACAGTTTCTTTCAGGCCAGTCGTAGATGTTATCAGGTCCTTCATTCACACCTTGAGCAAGAACTTTAACGACCTCTTTCTTCATGTTCTACAGTACATTAGAAACAACAAATCAACCACTCAATACTCCTTATTTTGACCAAACCATTCTAAGATATCAAAGCACAAGAAAGCCAACCAGGTCAGGGCCGGTGGCTCATGCCTGTAATCCCAGCACTTTGGGAGGCTGAGGCAGGAGTATTGCTGGAGCCCAGGAGTTAGAGACCAGACAAAAAATTTACAGTTAGTCACCCAGGGACTTGTCTTTTATAGGCACTTCATTATAGGACTCTAAAGGTGTAAATGTGAGTAATTCTTTTGCTATTTCTTACTGTGCACTACCAGTGCTCATTTTACTACTGCAAACTGTTGGGGTGATCAGACCCAGCACCAGGTCGTGGGAGCGACAAAGTCCAGCAGGGTCAAAGGATTGTGAAAAAGACAGTTTGAGAAGGAAAGTGGGACCGGGGGCCATCATGATTGTGGAGGCTGTGAAGGCCCTGAGCTCTGGGAGCCCATGCTATTTATTGGTAATCCAACAAAGAGACAGGTGGTGAGAATGTAAGGGTCAAAAGGGCATGTGCATGGTCTACAGCTGTGACGGTTTAGCATTTATATGGAACATGTTCTGCTACTTGAGATAATGGGAATAGAGTTGATCTAGGAGCCTAGGAGGGCTAGAAGCAAGGAGCCAGCAAGTCTGGACACATTCCAGAGGACATTATGTCAGACATGCAAGCCCTGCCTCAGTTTTTTTTTTTCCCAACACTCAGCATTTTCCCAAGAAAAACAGGTTCATTAAAGCCTCTAAATTTAATCACAATTAAGAAATATTCCAGAAAACCCAGAATGAATTCAAGGAAGGTGTCATTAAGAATTTCTTTGGAAGCACTCTCAATGTTGAAATCTGTATCAGTCAGCCTTCAACGAAAAGGCAGAACTAATGGGAGATTTTAATGTGTGTGTGTATACACACACACACACATTAAAATCTCCCATTTATATACACACTTTAAAATACACACACACACACACACACTTTAAAATCTCCCATTATACATGTAATACACATTATACCTGTGTGTGTGTGTGTGTGTGTGTGTGTTGGTAGGGGGTATATATACATACACACACACACTTTATAATTTCCCATTATACATATAATACACATTATACACATTACACATATTATATATACACCCCCATATATATATATGTATGTGTGTGGGGGGGGTATATCCAATATATATAATAAAGGTAGTTCCTAGATAAGATTGGTCTGATAAAATAATTTGGAGCTGCAGTAGCAGTGTCTGTAAGGCTGTTGTCTCCAGATATGACTTGCACATTCTACGCTTTTTTATTTTATTTTTTTAAGACAGAATCTTGCTCTGTTGCCCAGGCTAGAGTGCAGTGGCATCATCACAAGTCACTGCAACCTCCACCTTACCCTGGTTCAAGCGATCCTTGTGCCTCAGCCTCCCAAGTATCTGGGATTACAGGTGCACCACAGGTGCCATCACGCTGCTAGTTTTTGTATTTTTAGTGGAGATGGGGTTTTGCCATGTTGGCCAGGCTGGTCTCGAAACCTGGCTTCTGGTGATCTGCCCGTCTCAGCCTCCCAAAGTGCTGGGATTACAGGCATGAGCCACTGCACCCGGCCCATTCTATGATTTTAAAGCACAAAAACAGCAAAATATTGTGTGGTTTTACCTTTAATATTTTACAAAGGTTTACATTTATAAGTAATGTTTTGTTTCTTATTAATTTGCAAACATTTTGTGTACAAAATGATTTCAACTTTTCATATATACAAAGAAAACATTTTGTTAATTTTCACAAATCCATTAATGCTGGAGAAATTTCTAGTTGTCTTTTCTTTCTTTCTTTCTTTCTTTCTTTTTTTCTTTCTTTCTTCCTACCTTTCATTCTTCCATTCATTCTTTAATTCTTTCTATCTTTCCTTCTTTTCTTTCTTTTCCTTTCTTTCTTTCCAACAGAGTTTTGCCCTGTTGCCTAGGCTGGAGTGCAGTGTCAGAATCTTGCCTCACTGCAGCCTTGGCCTCCCAGGCTCAGGAGATCCTCCCACCTCAGCCTCCCGAGTAGCTGGGACTACTGGTGCACACCACCATGTCTGGCTAATTTTTGGATTATTATTATATTTTTTGTAGAGCTGGGGTCTTGCCATATTGCCCAGTCTGGTCTCTAACTCCTGGGCTCAAGCAATCCTCCTGCCTCAGCCTCCCAAAGGGCTGGGTTTACAGGCATGAGTCACCACACCCAGCCTAGCTGTCTTTCTTGTGCTTTGTTATTCCTTCATAGAAAAGTAAATTGTACTATTTTCTTTCAGAATATTCAGGTAAGAACATCACAATTTAGACTTCAAAACTACACTCACTGTCAACAGTGGTATTTGTTCATGCTTGATTATGAAATATTGACCTTAGCAGCAAGGAAATTTTTAAAAATGGATTTCAGGACAGGCCGTGTGTACTAGTTATCAGCATAGAGTAAAACTATGCAACTCTATAAGCAGGTGATACAATGAGGCTTCATAAAGGCAGTGGATAGATGCACAAATTGAATGATGATTTGTTAAAAAGAATTGGTCTTACACAATTGTGAAAGGTGGTAACGCAGTCTCTATAAGGCTTTTATTGTCTCTACTGAGGATGGCGATGTAACAAATAGGCTGAAACCTACAAAGAGGATCTGGAACATTATGAGGGCAGATGGAGGTACACGTTCATTTTTGTTGCCTCTGATCTTAGTGATGAGGGCGTCCTGCAGTAGCCAGGAAAGGCTCTTTCAGAACCTAGCAGAGCTAAACATATACACCTGGCCCAGAAGATAGAGAAGGTGAAAGAGCATCCAGAGGAAGGAAGAGAAATTGCAGGTCTGGCTGCAGCTTCATACCAATAAGGTGAATCGAGAGAGCAGCAACAACGTGTGTAGCTACAAATGGCTGCTGCCTCCTATCCACTGCCCTGCACAATTTTCAAAGAACCTCCACGGGGAACACCAGATACTTCCCAGAAAGAGAACTGTGGCTAATATAATTCGGCCTAGCCAAGCTGACAAATTGCATGTTATACCCTTGTCACTTGAAAATACGAACTCTTCTCCAAAAGAGGGCACTAAAGCCCCACATTTTTCTTAAATCTTGTTCAATCTGCTGCTACCTAATTCACACTGTGCCTTTAATATCCTGCATCTTAAATTCTGAAAAATAAAGTTAACTTAATAACACATCTTGTGGTAGATCAGGGGATGTCAGGAGGTCAAAACCAAAAATATTTAGTTTATATATATATTATAAAACATATATGTGACACATATAATATTAATATATATGCAAATGAATTCATATCAAAATAAGGAAGTGATACTCTTTATTCTGAAACAAACACAGAAACAAGGACTTATGTTAGTGTTTGTATCTGCCTATGGTCATGTAGTCACTTCTCCCACTACCCATTTCATACTCCCTTTATCCTCATCAAGCACCTTCCCTGGTGACAGACCTTTTCAGAGTGGGGTGACTCAAACCTCCAATCTTGAGGTTCATGGCTGTAATCAGTCCTGATTGAATTAGGCTGTTGTAGTTTTCATTGACTTTCATCACTGGACACAGGAGTACTAAGAGGTGCTCTATAGGATCTCCTGAATTTTAGACATATCCCTCCTTAACCCCATGATGACTGAAAGGTTGTGCCTCAATCAACTTGCAGACTTGACTAGTTTATAGACCTAAAACCTCATGAATTAAGACAAGGCCTCTTGAGGAGGGACCTTTCTAAAATGAAAAAGTTTATACCACCACTCTTTCTCCCATTCTTACTCAAAGAAGGCCTGTAGCCCTTCACTAAGGTGAAAGTGCATGTGGAAGAGAAATTATTAGATTTCTCAATGACTACAGGACCCCAGTTCTGAATTGACACGAATTTCTTGAAGACACAAACATCATGCTGATTCTTTCGAAAAATATGTGATTTATTACTGAGCCTTGGGTGACATTCAATGCTTGACCATGGATGCCAAATTATAATGCTACTTAGACATGCCTGTCTTATCCTAGGTGCTTTCTGACCCACCAAGTTACAGCAATGGGTATGCATAGAAGCACCCCATTATTAAATGGAAGTGGTATGTACAAGATCAAGCATGTCTTGAAGGCGAAAGTAAGTTCCATGATGAAGTGGCCAAAATACACACGGATCCTATTCCTGCTACACAACTTTCTCCATCTACGATTGGCAGGATACTAAAATGGTCCCCATGAATTTCACCCCCTGATTATGTTACCTAGCATGACAAAAGCGATTTTGCAGATGTAAGTAAGGTTACTAACCTGTTAACCTAAATATAGAGGAATTCCTCAGGTGGGCCTAACCCACACACATGAGCCTTTAAAAGCAGAGTCTTTTCTCCAGCTGGTACCACAAGAGGATGAGACAGCTATGAAGAATGAGAAGAATTTGACATGCTGATGCTGGCTTGAAGATAGGGAAGGGACCTCGTGAAAAGATCTGGTAAGCCCCTTTATGAGTTGAGAGTGAGTCCCAGTTCACAGCCAGCCAGAATCAAGGATTTCAGTTCTGCATGGCAAGGAATTGGATTCTGCCAAATATCCGAATGAATTTGGAATTGCATTCCACCCCAAACGTTTTAGATGAGAACACTGCTTGCATACAATTTTGATTTTGGCCTTTTGAGACTCCAAGTAGGGAATCAAGTCAAGATCTCCCAGATTTCTGAACTGCAGAACTGTGAGATAATAAATAATAATTCGGTGATGCTTTTAGCCATTTAATTTGGAGTTGTTTGTTACACGGCAATAAAACTAATATATTCTCTCAATCTGGACCTATATCCCTAAGGGGAGTACACTATAGCCAGTTGAATGAAGAAGCAGTACCTCAGGGCTAGCTTACCAATAGAGGTGAATGATATGCAGGCACCACTTATATTAGTTTTCATACAGGAAAAAAGACAGAGAATATAAATTACAATCTCATTTGTTGGATTTATATTTAGGTTAAAATGTAACATATAGGAGAAGACTACTGGAATCATGGAGGAAAGACCAGTGAAAATCCATGCTTTTATTTTTAAAAAGTGGCAAATATTGTCAACATAGAAATTCTTGGAATTCTGGGAATTCAACAGTCCGAAGAATATTTATTCAAGAAAAATGGCTAAATCACACTACAAACCATAAGCTTTGTGGTGATTTAACCTGTTCCACTCCCCCACTCCCCTCCTCTGCTCCATGTTAGCCTTTAAACTTACACCCTCACAACTCTGGTAGCTCTGAATATCAGCAAATTATCAGCCACTGCATGGAGCTACTGGTTGGAGCTCCCCTAAAATCTCTATTTCCAGACAATCACCACTATTAATACTAGTATTATTATTATGTTTGAGACAGGGTCTCACTCTATCTCCTATACTGGATGGCAGTGGAGCACTTACGGCTCACTGCAGCCTCGACCTCCTGGGTTCAAGCAATCCTCCTGCCTCAGCCTCCCAAGTAGCTGGAACTATAGGCATGAACCACCTAATCACCACTATTAATCATGTCACCAAAACTCCCTGAGAAGCAGCATTCTCAGAGCTTGTGTTTAATTAAACTGTCTGATAGCTGGCTTTGTGTGAATACCCCACCCACTATATTCAGGTGTAAGCTAGGAATTCCTGTAGGGCTGTGTTGCACAGAAGTGATGGCAGTGGGCAATTCTGTCCTGTTTTGGTTTTACAAGGAATGCATCTCATATTTCTCCCCTAGGAATAATGTGTGCAGTGGATTTCTGATAGACCCACAGCTAGTATCATACTGAATGATAGAGACCTTTCTTAAATGCTTTTACATTTTTTCTCATGAATAGGTTATTGCATTTTTAACATGATTTATGCTTTAAATGCGATAACATACTTCTTTTTTTGTGCATTAATATAGTGTGCCATCCATGAACTTACTGGCGGTCAGGTACAAATTCACCCCATTCTTTTTGAGACAGGGTTTGGCTCTGTTGCCCAAGGTGGAGTGCAGTGGCACGATCTCGGCTGATGGCAACTTCTGCCTCCCAGGTTCAAGTGATCCTCCCACGTCAACTTTCTGAGTAGTTGGGGCCACAGGTGCGCGCCACCACGCCCAGCTAATTTTTGTGTTTTTCTTTTTCTTTTTGGTTGGTTGGCTGTTTTGTACAGCCATGGTTTGGCTATGTTACCCAGGCAATTTCATCCCGCTGTGTGAGAAAGTTCTGCGTTCCTCTCCCTACGTAGCTGTGCAGTTGTTACTGAAGGCCGACTGTAGAGGGCGCCAGAGTCAGAGAATGGGAGGGCTGTGCTTCCTCGTTCTTCTGGCTTGCGCCCGAGGTCCTACAAAGCGCGAGGGCTTCACCTCGGGACTCTGGCGACCCCAACAGGTTCCCAGTGTTCGGCTGGGGCAGGACAAGTGGTGGTGGGCAGCTTCCCTTCCATCCCTCTTGGGCTGTATGGGATCTGTGCTTCTGGTGAGATGCGTCCCATGCACATCATTCGCAGGTGCCCTAGGGGGCACATTTCCCACAACTCTCAGAGGGCAGGTTTCTAGAAAGTTCAGCCAGTGGTGCAATTTTCGCTGCCATTTTGTGAGGTGCCGCCGCTCCTCCGGCAAGGTCAGGACTTCAGAACTGTGAGTGGGGCGGTTTTTCTCTGGATGTTTTAATTTCGCCCTGGAAAGTGTCTTTTCTGGGCTGCACTGCGTCGGGTGTCGGATGTGTGATACGGCACCCTGCGTGATGTGGTTCCGCTCTGGAGGCACCACCGTGGGTGCCTGTGTTATCCGTGGGAGAGCGTTTTCCTTGGGCACCTTGTCTCGGCTATGTTGTGGGGCCAGGGGGCTTTTCTTGGGGGCTCCCTCTCGATGATGTGAGGGACTTTTCCTGCTGAAATGACCTGAGCCCGGGGGTGGGGACCCTGCCTTGGTTCCCTTTGTCAGACTCGGGTTCGGGGATGTTTCTTCCCCATTCAGTCACAGCCCTGAGTGGGGACTCTGCCTTGGGCACTCTGTCTGTGCTCAGGAGCTGGGGTGGGGGTGACTGTTCTCTGGATGCATGATCGTCGCCCTGTGGGGTTACTCTCCATCGGGGGCTTTATCTCAGCCCGCGAGGGACTCTTCCTTGGGTGCTGATGTCGGCCGTGGGGCGCATTTGTCCTTGGATGTCGCTCGTTCTCAACTAGGATGTGTTCACTTTTCTTTGGATCTGTTTATCCCTGATGGGGACGCTTACCGGATGCTTTCTCTTGGTGCTGGGTTTTAAAATAATATTATCTGTAGGTTCTCTCTCTCGGTGCCACGGGAGGGTGGAGTGCTGTTCTTTGGATTCTCTAAGCTTATGGTGGGACTCGGGGAGCTCTGTGTCAGCCATGAGGGAGGGCACCTGACCTTGGGAGTTCTGTCTCGCCCTAGGGTGGAGTGCTTTTCCTCGGTTGGTTGATCTCAGTCCTGAAGGAGCTCTTTTTTGGGGTTCTGTCTGACCTTTGGGCCATAGCTCTGGGTGTCTGTGTGGAAACCGGGGTCCAGAAATACTCGAAGGTTCCAGCTATGTCACTTTCGCTCAATCGCTGTACAGTTACTCTTTCATTCCAGCCACTCTGATGGATGTGCAGTGATCTCTCTTTATGTCTACACTTGCATTTCTCTGCCAATTAATGAGATTGAGCACTATTTTTTTTTTAAATTGTTTTTATTTATTGATTTTTGTTTGTCTTCTGAGACAGGGTCTCACTCTGTTGCCCAGGCTGGAGTGCAGTGGCATGATCTCGGCTCACTGCAATCTCAACCTCCCGGGGCTCAATTGACTCTCTTCCCTCAGTCTGCCGAGTAGCTGGGACTACAAGCGCACGCCACCAAGCCCGGCTAATCTTTGTATTTTTTGGTAGAGACGGGGTTTCACCAAGTTGCCCAAGCTGTTCTCCAACTCCCGGGCTCAAGTGATCCACCCCCTTGGCCTCCCAAAGTGCTGGGATCACAGGCGTGAGCCACGGCGCCCACCTATTTATTGATTTTTTTTTGGAGTATCTTTTTATGTGTTTATTGGTCCTTTAACTACAGCTTTTCGGAAGTTCCTTTTCAGGTCTTTTCCCCCAAATTTTACTGAGATGTTTGTATTTTAAAAATGGATTTGTGGTTTACATATATTCTGGATTTCAGTTATACACAGGCATATATGTACATATAGACAAATATGTATACAATTTTAGTATCTTCTACAAATCTGTTTTGCTTTTACACTATCTTAATAATGTGTTTTAGATGAACAGATTCTCTTAATTTTATTCATCAGTGCTTATTTATGGCTATTCCTTTTTATTATTTTAAGAAACATCTTTGCCTCACCCAATGCCATGATGATAATATTCTAAGTATTCTTCTAGATCTCCCATTCATCTCAAATAAATTTTCATGGAATGGAGTACAGTCAGAGTCCAGGTATATTTGAGGTGTTTATTAGCTATTTGAGTATGACTCTTATGAAGTGCATATTCAGCTTTTCTCCCCAGATTTTATTGAGATGTTTGCTTTTTGAAAATTGATTTGTAGTTCTGGATATATTCTGGATTCCGCTCAGTTGTTGTCAGATGTATATACAGATGTATATATGTGTGTGTGTGTGTGTGATTAATATATATTTACATGTATAACCTATACATATATACTGTATGATATATAATCTACAAATATACTTCGTTTTTTCATTGTCTTAATAGTGTCTTTTGAGGAATAGAAGTTTTCCATTTAATTATGTGTAATTCAACCATTCATTCTATTTATTTATTTATTTTTGAGACGGAGTTTTGCTCTTGTTGCCCAGGCTGGAGTGCAATGGCACGATCTCAGCTCACTGCAACCTCTGCCTCCCGTGTTCAAGTGATTCTCATGCCCCAGCCTCCCGATGAGCTGGGATTACAAGCACCCACCACCACGCCCAGCTAATTTTGTATTTTTAGTAGAGACGGGGTTTCTCCATGTTGGTCAGGCTGGTCTCAAGCTCCTGACCTCAGGTGATCTGCCCACCTCAGCCTCCCAAAGTGCTGGGATTACAGGTGTGAGCCACCGCGCCTGGCAAACAATTCATTCTTTATGGTTAATGCTTTTTTATCCTCGTTAAAAACATCTTTGCCTATTCTATAGTTGTGAAGATAATATCTTAAGTGTTTACTAGATTGTCTATCCATCTTCAATAAAGTTTTTGGAGTGCGATGAGGTAAGATTCAAGGTTTGTATTTTCCCTGCATTTATCACATTTATCAAGTGCATTTATTAAAAGCACTGTCCTTTCCACAATGATTTCCAGGAGCTCTCCTGTGGTAAATCTAGCTATTTTGTATTTCCAGATTGTTTCTGGCCTCTGTGTCCTCTTCCATTTGTGTATTTGCCTGTCATTGCTCCAATATCACACTGTTTTAATTACTCTACCTTTATAGTAAATCTCATATTTAATAGTGTATATCTACCAACTTACTTCTATTTCTGTTCTTTTTTTTTTTTTTTGCAGATGGAGTTTTGCTTTTGTTGCCCAGGATGGAGTGCGATGGCATGATCTCCACTCACTGCAAATTCGGCCTCCCAGGTTCAAGCGATTCTCCTGCCTCAGCCTCCCAAGTAGCTGGAATTACAGGTGCCTGCCACCATGCCCGGCTAATTTTTATATTTTTAATAGAGATGGGGTTTCACCATGTTGGCTAGGCTGGTCTCGAACTCCTGACCTCGTGATCTGCCTGCCTCGGCCTCCCAAAGTGTTGGGATTACAGGTGTTAGCCACCGCGCCCGGCCACTTCTATTTCTTAAAGATTGTCTGGGGTTTTCCAAATCTTAAATGTCCATATACTTTTAAAAATAATTATCAGCTTGTCAATTTTTGGAAATTTTTTTTTACATGGTGGAATTTTAAATAAGATTGCTATGATCATTCTGGGAGAATTAAAAATAAAGCCTCTTAATAATGTCTTCCATTCCATGGAAATAATATTTTTTCTCCATTTACTGTAGTCTTGAATTTCTCTCAGTGATGTTTTATAATTTTTATGTAGTGCTGTAGCACATCATTGGATTTATTCCTAAATATTTTATGTTTTTGGTACTGTTATTAATGACATTTGAAATTTTATTTTTTTCAGTGTCACATCTACTCTTTTTTTTATTATTATACTTTAAGTTTTAGGGTACATGTGCACAACGTGCAGGTTTGTTACATATGTATACATGTGCCATGTTGGTGTGCTGCACTAGAAATACCATTTGACCCAGCCATCCCATTACTGGGTATATACCCAAAGGATTATAAAACATGCTGCTATAAAGACACATGCACACGTATGTTTATTGCAGCACTATTCACAATAGCAAAGACTTGCAACCAACCCAAATGTCCAACAATGATAGACTGGATTAAGAAAATGTGGCACATATACACCATGGAATACTATGCAGCCATGAAAAATGATGAGTTCATGTCCTTTGTAGGGACATGGATGAAGCTGGAAACCATCATTCTCAGCAAACTATTGCAAGGACAAAAAACCAAACACCGCATGTTCTCACTCATAGGTGGGAATTGAACAATGAGAACACATGGACACAGGATGGGGAACATCACACACCAGGGCCTGTTGTGGGGTGTGGGGAGTGGGGAGGGGTAGCATTAGGAGATATGCCTAATGCTAAATGACGAGTTAATGGGTGCAGCACACCAACATGGCACATGTATACATATGTAACAAACCTGCCCATTGTGCACATGTACCCTAAAACTTAAAGTATAATAATAATAAAAAATTAAATTAAAAAATTAAAAATAAAAAAATAAAAAAAACTTTTAAACAGCCAGTTAACATTGTTTCTGATTCAGCTTATGTAGTGCAAGCCAAACAAAATATTGATTGTGCCTTAGTTCGAAATGTGACTGAACAACTTAATTTTTTATTTCATTCTTTACAGCAAGCAGTACAACAAAGGCATTCACCTTTCTATATCACTCATATGAGAGCACATACTAACCTCCCTGGCCCTTTAACTAAACTTAATCAAAGGGAGGATGCATTGGTGTCTGCAGCTTTTGCTGATGCACAAACATTTCATTCTTTAACCCATCTTAATGCTGCTGAAAAAGATATGGTCTATAATGGAAACAAGCTAAAGAAATTGTGCAACACTCTTCTGCCTGCCAAGTCCTGCATTTGTCACATCAAGGAACAGGAGTTAACCCTAGAGATTTATCTCCAAATTCCATTTGGCAGATGGATGTAGCACATATTCCTGCTTTTGGAAAATTGTCCTTTGCTCATTTTTCAGTACATATCTATTCATATTTTATCTGGCCCACATGTCAAACAGGGGAGGCTACAGCTCATGTTAAAAGACATCTTTTATCTTGCTTTTCTGTTATGGGAATCCCAGAAAAAAATCACAGCTGATAACGGCCCCGGATACTGTAGCATTCTTTCAACAATGGAACATTGCCCATACTACAGGTATTCCATATAACTCACAAGGACAGGCAATAGTGGAAACAGCTAATCGTACTTTAAAAACTGAAGTACAAAAGCAGAAGGCAGGAGACCAGGAATATAAAATACCACATATGCAATTGCATCTAGCTTTATTAACGTTACTTTTTTTTTAATGTACAAAAAGATCAACCCATAACTGCAGCGGTACAACACCTGACAGGACAAAAGGAAAATAAAAAGGCTGGAGAAGATACATGGTGGAGGGATGCACATACAAAGAACTGGGAAAAAAGGAAAGATAATTATATGGGGAAGAGGATTTGCTTGTGTCTCTCCAGGTGACAATCAGGTGCCTGTGTGGGTGCCCACCAAACATCTGAAGATCTACCATGAGCCACAGCATCTAGTGTACCCACCTGTACAGTGTGAATTGAAGGTTTGAAAAGCCTCGATTTGCTTTCCCTGTGCCTTCTGTTAGAAGGGGCCTGTTTCTCATTTTCAGTGGCCTCCCAGCTACAGCTACAAAGGTTTTTGCTTCTGTTTCAGTAGATTTACTAACATAGGGGTGAGGGTGTGCATGTGGATGCCCTCAAGATGTGTACAACCATGGAACAGGAGACCGGAGGGACCCGTGGATCCCAACCATGGACCAGGTTCCCCCAGTACGAGCCATGAGCCAGTTGAATCTGAATGTGAAGATGGAACGAAGACTGACCAGAGTCACGATGCTTAATGGACCAGTGCTTTCTGACTCAGCTCCTCTCTACCCTGAATACAAGAGACCCTAATAGTTAGGCAGGAATATCATTGCCCCTATTCAGCATGAAAAAGTTACAGAACTCACGCCTGTAATCCCAGCACTTTGGGAGGCCGAGGCGGGCGGATCACGAGGTCAGGAGATCGAGACCATCCTGGCTAACACGGTGAAACCCCGTCTCTACTAAAAATACAAAAAATTAGCCGGGCGTGGTGTGGGGCGCCTGTAGTCCCAGCTACTCGGGAGGCTGAGGCAGGAGAATGGCGTGAACCCGGGAGGCGGAGCTTGCAGTGAGCCGAGATCGCGCCACTGCACTCCAGCCTGGGCGACAGAGCGAGACTCCGTCTCAAAAAAAAAAAAAAAAAAAAGAAAAAGTTACAGAAGACGGACCTTCATCCTTCTGCAACCCCTAGAATTAAGGGTCCTCTTGTAAAAGGGGAAGGGGAGATACGTGGGAAGCATTCAAATCAGAGTGACTCCAGTTTGCATAAGGGCTAAGAAAAATGAAGCTGGATCACCAACTGGCAATTAAGGGCTGCACAACCTGCAATTGACTTGCGGAATTAAAAGAGGCCACCTTTTATGCTAGTAATAATGATAGCTAGTAATAATGATAGTAATAATGATACCATCTCTTTTACAATAAAGAGAAGCGGGGTATATTGGGAAAAAGCTGAGTGTTGGGAAAAAAACTGAGGCAGGGCTTGCATGTCTGACATAATGTCCTCAGGAATGTGTCTATATTTGCTTGCTCCTAGCTTCTAGCCCTCCTAGGCTCCTAGATCAATTCTACTCCCATTATCTCAAGTAGCAGAACATGTTCCATATAAATGGTAAAGTGTCACAGCTGTAGATCATGCACCTGCCTTTTTGACCCCCACATTCTCACCACCTGTCTCTTTGTTGGATTACCAATAAATAGTGTGGGCTCCCAGAGCTCAGGGCCTTCACAGCCTCCACAATCATGATGGCCCCCTGGTCCCACTTTCCTTCTCAAACTTTTTCTCAATCCTTTGACTCTTCCAGACTTCATCGCCCCCATGACCTGGTGCTGGGTCTGATCACCCCAACAGTTTGCAGTAGTAAAATGAGCCCTGGTAGTGCACAGTAAGAAATAGCAAAAGAATTATTCGAATTTACACCTTTAGAGTCCTATAATTAAGTGTAGGGACCAGCCCCACAGGGTCGGTGGGTTTCTCCCCATGTGTGGAGACGAGAGAGCGTAGAAATAAAGACACAAGACAAAGAGATAAAAGAAAAGGCAGCTGGGCCTGGGGGACCACTACTACCAAGATGCAGAGACCAGTAGTGGCCCCGAATGCCAGGCTGCACTGATATTTCTTGGATACAAGACAAAGGGGCAAGATAAGGAGAGTCATCCATCTCCAATGATAGGTAAGGCCATGTGGGTCACGTGTCCACTGGACAGGGGACCCTTCCCTGCCTGGCAGCTGAGGCAGAGAGAGAGAGGAGACAGAGAGAGAGAGACAGCTTATGCCATTATTTTTGCTTATTAGAGACTTTTAGTACTTTCACTAATTTTGCTACTACTATCTAAAAGGCAGAGCCAGGTGTACAGGATGGAACATGAAGGCAGACAAGGAGCATGACCATTGAAGTACAGCATCACAGGGAGAAGGTTAGGCCTCCGGACAACTGTGGGCGAGCCTGACTAATGTCAGGCCCTCCACAAGAGGTGGAGGAGTAGAGTCTTCTCCAAACTCCCCCGGGGAAAGGGAGACTCCCCTTTCCCAGTTTGCTAAGTAGTGGTTGTTTTTCCTTCACACTTATGCTACCGCTAGACCACGGTCTGCTTGGCAATGGGCGTTTTCCCAGACACTGGCGTTACCGCTAGACCAAGGAACACTCTGGTGGCCCTGTCCGGGCATAACAGAAGGCTCGCACTCTTGTCTTCTGGTCACTTCTCACTATGTCTCCTCAGCTCCTATCTCTGTATGGCCTGGTTTTTCCTAGGTTATGATTATAGAGTGAGGATTATTATAATATTGGAATAAAGAGTAATTGCTACAAACTAATGATTAATGATATTCATATATAATCATATCTAAGATCTATATCTGGTATAACTATTCTTATTTTATATTTTATTATACTGGAACAGCTCGTGTCCTCACTCTCTTGCCTCGGCACCTGGGTGGCTTGCCGCCCACAATCAAGTGCCTATAAAAGACAAGTCCCTGGGTGACTAACTGTAAATTTTTTGTCTGGTCTCTAACTCCTGGGCTCCAGCAATACTCCTGCCTCAGCCTCCCAAAGTGCTGGGATTACAGGCATGAGCCACCGGCCCTGACCTGGTTGGCTTTCTTGTGCTTTGATATCTTAGAATGGTTTGGTCAAAATAAGGAGTATTGAGTGGTTGATTTGTTGTTTCTAATGTACTGTAGAACATGAAGAAAGAGGTCGTTAAAGTTCTTGCTCAAGGTGTGAATGAAGGACCTGATAACATCTACGACTGGCCTGAAAGAAACTGTCATCTCCTATAGCAACCAGGCCAAGATTTGGGAAAATGAAATCCAAAGTCTACTCCTGTCAGTGGCTGAATTACAACACAAATTGAATTCACAACCTCAAAAGGGTCTCTTCTGCTAATGTTAGGGCACTAATAGGGAGAAATCAGATACTGAAAACTGGAATGGAAACGTATAGGTTTATGCCAATGAATCTGGGCACTTAGAACTGTGTTTTAGTCAGTTAGGGCTGCTATAATAAAATACCATACACTAGGTAGCTTACAAACAACAGAAATTGTATTTCTCACATTTCTAGAGGCTGTAAGTCTGAGATCAAGGTGCCAGCATGGTCAGGTTCTGGTGAGGGCCCTCTTCCATGTTGCCAGGGCACAGAGAGCTCTCTGGGGTCCCTTTTATATGGACAATATTCCCATTTATTAGGGCTCCACTTTCATGACCTTCCAATGGCTCCACCTCCTAATAACATCACAATAGGAGTTAGGATTTCAATAAATGAATGTGGCGGGGGACACAAACATTCAGTCCATTGCAAATCCCTAAATTCTCCCGGTGTCTTTGTCAATAGAAGCAGTCCTCCCACTCCTCCTGCCCGAGGTTCCCCTTTACCCGAAGAGCTGTAAGGGTCTCACCTGAGATTGTTGCCTTGAAGGGCACCGCTGCTCCTCCTCTGAAACTAACACCAGCACCCCTCATTGCTTCTTAACCTGCACTTAAATTCAAGTTCCTGCTGGCCAAAACAGTGAGTTAAACACTGAGCCCTGTCAAGAGGTGTGATAGTCACCAAAACAACTGTATGATTTTTCCAATATAGTAGTCTCTGGTAAATGTGTGAGAGTAGTTCTTAAGGCTGGGGTATGAAGGTGTACAAAATATAATATTGGATCTGGCTCCAAATATTTGTGTGCAAGTTTTGCTGTGGATATATGCTTGTATTTCTCTTGGATATTTAGCTAGAAGTGGAATTTGCAGGTTGTTCGATAACTTTATTATCAATTCTGTGAAGAAATGCCAGACTATTTTTCAAAGATGCTGCATCATTTTACATTCCCAGCAGCAATGGTGGAGGGTTCCAATTTCTCCTCTATAACACTTGTTAATATTCATCCCAGTGAGGTGAAGTAGTATCTCCTTGTGGATTTGATTTCCATTTCCTTAATGTCTGAGGACATTGATGATCTATTCCTGTGTTTAAGGTTGTAGAAATGAGGTCCTGGTTTCTTTACTGGGTGACAGCCAGGGACTACTCTCAGCTCCTAGGCCCTCCAGCATAGCTTCGTTGTGTACTCCTACATCTTCAAAACAGTAAAGCCCAATCAAATCCCTCTTGTCCTTTGACTATCTTGTACTTCTGTTTCTGCTCTCTGGTGAAGAAATCTGTCTACTTTTATGTGTTTTTATTGGGGTGGGTGGGGGGGCATCAGTGGTGTTGTTCATTTGTTTGTTTGTTTGTTAGACAGGGTCTCGCTCTGTCTCCCAGGCTGGAGTGCAGTGATGTGATCATGGCTCACTGCAGCCTCAAATTGCTGGGTTCAAATGATCCTCTCGCCTCAGCCTCCCAAGTAGCTGGGACTATAGGCACGCACCACCACGCCCACCTAATTTAAAAAAACAATTGTGTTTGGAGACAGGGGTTTCACTATGCTGGCCAGGCTGGTCTCGAACTCCTGGACTCAAGTGGTCTGCCCACCTCGCCCTCCCAAAGCACTGGGATTACAGGCGTGAAACACCACGCCCATCTCTGTCTGCTTTTAAAGGACTCAATTGAGTGTGGCAGGCCCATCCACAGGGACACCTCAGGGATAACTGAGATATGGAGTTTATGCCATCTGCAAAAGCCCACCCCAGCCAGTCACTGCTGGAGTGGGCAGAGGCTGCTTGGCTGGGTCCTGCAGGCCCCTGGCCACTGATGGATGAGTGTGCCCAGGAGGCAAGTCCGCTGGCAGCACAGGGAACAAAGAGGGCTGGGGTGGGGCTCAGGCAGGGCTTCTCCCAGGACAGACCTGGGTGCTGAACTGGGAGGACCGAGGTGACACTGAGCCCTGGCGGCTCCTAGTCTGATGAGCTGCAGCTGCCAGGCGAGGATGCGGAGCCCCGGCAGTGCAGGGCAGCTGAGAGCCTATGGGCAGGCACCCCAGGACCCAAGATGAGGGCAGCTGCCAGAGCCAGCTCCAACTGCTACAGTCCAAGGCCACCACTGTGAGGCTGTCCAGTTCTACCAATGTTCTCTCCTTTCAGCATTTGTTGGTACCCCAATGAGTTTCCCCGTAATAACCCCAGACATTGCCTCAGGTACCTGAAGAAGAATGCAGCTTTGAAGATGGGGTGCTTAATCCCAAGGATCCCCACCCATTTGGCCACATCAAATGACTTTGGTATTGTAATTTGCATTTTGTATGCGAAAGGCTCAAAATACTTCAGGGGTAGGCTGGTGTTCGATTTTTGCTAGAGAACAAACACTACTTTACCCCAGACTTTTACCATGTCTTCAAAAAGTTGTAGCTATCAGAGTGGCAAGAGTGTCCTGGGTGTGATGTCCTCTTTCCAGGGACTTACATTGCCAGCTGCAGTTTCTACAGCACTGCTGATGAAGTGCATATAAAAACTTGGAAAAGAAAGGAAACTAGTATATGGAAGAGGTATCTGCACTCCCATGTTTGTTGCAGCACCATTCACAATAGCTAAGATTTGGAAGCAACCTAAGTGTCCTCCAGCAGATGAATGGATAAAGAAAATGTGGTACATATACACAATGAAGTACTATTCAGCCATAAAAAAGAATGAGATCTCATCATTTTCAACAACATGGGTGGAACTGGAGGTCATTATGTTAAGTGAAATAAGCCAGGCAAAGAAAGACAAACTTCACATGTTCTCACTCCTTTGTGGGAGCTAAAAATTAAAACCACCGAACTCATGGAGATAGAGAGTAGAAGGATGGTTACCAGAGGCAGGGAAGAGTAGTGGGGGTGTCAGGGGGAAGCGGGGATGGCTCGTGGGTACAAAAATATAGTTAGGTAGAATGAGTAAGATGTAGCATTTGATAGCACAACAGGGTGACTAGAGTCAATAATTTATTATAAATTTTAAAATCACTAAAAGAGTATAATTGGATTGTTTGTAACACAAAGGAAGGATAAATGGTTGCGGTGATGGAGACTATTTACCCTGATGTGATTATTATACATCGTATGCCTTATCAAAATATCTCATGTAATCCATAAAGATATACACCCACTAGGTACTGACAAAAATGAAAAATGAAAAAAGACCCTGGAAATCCACAGAGCATGATATGGGTCTAGCCTTCACCTGGGATGGCAATTAGACACTGATTGAATGCACAGACATTTTCTCTTCTGATGGTGATTATAACTGGGACTGGACTCTTCAATATTTGTATCTTGGCTTCCAAAATTCTGGAAAGCACTAGTTCCTCAAGTTCCTAGGGTTATTCATTCTGGAGACTCCAGTATACTCTGCAAGAAAACCTGTAGGCCATCCACCGGAATGCCCAAATGGAGTCACTCTTAAATAACAAGCCCTGCATGTTTCCAAAACCTCTAATTATCAGTGAAAAGTTTACTACGGCAGCCATTTCGCCACCCAGGGCAATTGGAGAATGGCAGATACTAGGGACCATTAATTCTGTAAAAGCTGTAGAAGACTGCAGTAAAGAATCACAGTTACAGAACCAAAAGTGACAGTCTTCTATTTTGGATGTTTGTACAAAGAGGATATACAATTAATAAAGTGGTCGAGGAACAGTTTTCTGCTTTAACACCAAAAACTAACATAGAAACCTGTAAAGGTGTCCAAGTATAGTAATCCTTTTCATGTATATCTGGTTAAGATTTAAAACTGAAGCTTTCTTTTTTAACCTTTTTAAAATTATAGATGCAAGACGGGTACATGTACAAGTTTCTCACTTGGATATAATTGCATAATTCCGGGGTTTGGGCTTCTAGTGAACCCATCTCCCAAATAGTGAAGAGAGTATCCAATAGGTAGTTTTTCAACCCTCCAACCCGCTCCCTCCCTCCCCTCCACTTCCCTTTTGGAGTCCTCAGAGTCAATGGTTTCTACCTTTATGTTCATGTGTACCCATTGTTTAGCTCCCACATATGAATGAGAACATGCAGTATCTCATTTTCTGATTATCTGATTTTGTTTCTGCGTTTCACTTAAAAGTGAAGTTTTCGCTGGACACAGTGGCTCACGCCTGTAATCCCAGGATTTGGGAGGCAGAAGTGGGTGGATCGCTTGAGGTCAGGAGTTCCAGATAAGGCTGGCCAACATGGCGAAACCACAGCTCCACCAAAAATACAAAAAATAGCCGGGGCCTGGCGCGGTGGCTCGCGCTTGTAATCCCAGCACTTTGGGAGTCTGAGGTGGGCAGATCACTCGAGGTCAGGAGTTTGAGACTAGCCTAGCCAACATGGTGAAGCCCTGTCTCTACTAAGAAATGCAAACAACTAGCCAGGTGTGATAGTGTGTGCCTATAGTCCAGCTACACAGGAGGCTGAGGCAAGAGAATTGCTTGAACCCGGGAGGTGGAGGTGGCAGTGAGCTGAGATCGGACCATAAACTTAATCAAATTGTTGTTCCAACTGCAGCTGCTGTACTGCAGGTGGTTTTGTTGCATCGGCAACTGTGACATCCCTGGGAACCTGATATATAATCCTGATTAGGTGAATGTTTTGTTTTCTTTCAGTAGTTGTCATAAACAAGAGTTTGGGTCCAGCTAGAAAGGACAGCAATGTACTATCATCTCCTCTTTCAACCTTATATCAACTCTCAAGGTTTATATCCTAAACGAGTCCTTAGGGACCATGACCACCTTTCTCTTAAACCAGATGTAACACCATTCTTTGCACTGATGACATTATGCTGACTGCGCAGGACGTAGCAACTAATCCAGACACATTAGCGACACACTTACAAGACATTATGTGAGAAATAATTCCCAAACAACGTCAGGGGTCTTCTACCTGAGGGAAACGTTTAACAACTTAGTAGTCTGGCATGTCAAGATGGTGGTTATAAGGTGAACAGCATGTTCTTACATCTTGCCTTTTTTACTACTAAATAAGGAACACAGAAACGAGTTCCATAATAGATGTTGTCTTAGTATATACCTCAATGTTGTGCAGTACTGTGACCCATTGACAGGTGCCTGAAACCCTGCTAGCATGGATTGGGGCCCAGAAAAAGAGAAGCTTCCTTAGTCCTGCACCTGCGGTCTCATGGGGAGTTCCCTGCGACCAGTTGATGAGAAAATAAAAAACATCATGCCTGATTTTCATTTGTTACTTCAAAATATGCCGGCACCACGTCTATTAAGTTTGTTGCTACTGCAAAAGAAATTATCCCCAATTTAGCAGCTTAAAACAACACAAATATATAAGCAGTTCTGTAGATCAGAAATCCATGCAGCCTAGATTGGTATCTCGGCTTAGGATCTCACAAATCAAAGGTAAGGTATCAACCAGGCTGCTGACTAACTGAGGACTCAGAGAGAAATTATTTTCAAGCTCATTTGGGTTATTGGCAGGTCTAACTTCTATTTATTTATTCATTTATTTTCATTATACTTTAAGTTCTAGGGAACATGTGCACAGCGTGCAGGATTGTTACATATGTATGCATGTGCCATGTTGGTGTGCTGTACCCGTTAACTCATCATTTACGTTAGGTATATCTCCTAACGCTATCCTTCTCGCCTATGAGTGAGAACATGCGGTGTTTGGTTATCTGTCCTTGTGATAGTTTGCTCAGAATGATGGTTTCCAGCTTCATCCATGTCCCTACACAGGACATGAACTCATCCTTTTTTATGGCTGCATAGTATTCCATGGTGTATATGTGCCACATTTTCTTAATCCAGTCTATCATTGATGGACATTTGGGTTGGTTCCAAGTCTTTCCTATTGTGAATAGTGCCGCAATAAACATACATGTGCATGTGTCTTTATAGCAGCATGATTTATAATTCTTTGGGTATATACCCAGTAATCGGCTGGCTGGGTCAAATGGTATTTCTAGTTCTAGATCCTTGAGGAATGGCCACACTGTCTTCCACAATGGTTGATCTAATTTACAGTCCCACCAACAGTGTAAAAGTGTTCCTATTTCTCCACATCCTCTCCAACACCTGTTGTTTCCTGACTTTTTAATGATCACCATTCTAACTGGTGTGAGATGGTATCTCACTGTGGTTTTGATTTGCATTTCTCTGATGACCAGTGATGAGGAGCATTTTTTCTCCCATTCTGTAGGTTGCCTGTTCACTCTGATGGTAGTTTCTTTTGCTGTGCAGAACCCCTTAGTTTTATTAGACCCCACTTGTCAATTTTGGCTTTTGTTGCCATTGCTTTTGGTGTTTTAGTCATGAAGTCCTTGCCCATGCCTACTATGTCTTGAATGGTATTGCCTAGGTTTTCATCTACGGTTTTTACTGTTTTAGGTCTAACATTTAAGTCTTTAATCCATCTTGAATAAATTTTTGTATAAGGTGTACGGAAGGGATCCAGTTTCAGCTTTCTACATGTGGCTAGCCAGTTTTCCCAGCACCATTTATTAAATAGGGAATCCTTTCCTCATTTCTTGTTTTTGTCAGGTTTGTCAAAGATCAGATAGTTGTAGATATGTGGCATTGTTTCTGAGGGCTCTGTTCTGTTCCATTGGTCTATATCTCTGTTTTGGTAACAGTACCATGCATACCAGAATCTCTGGGACACATTCAAAGCAGTGTGTAGAGGGAAATTTATAGCACTAAATGCCCACAAGAGAAAGCAGGAAAGAGCTAAAATTGACACCCTAACATCACAATTAAAAGAACTAGAGAAGGAAGAGCAAACACATTCAAAAGCTAGCAGAAGGCAAGAAATAACTAAGATCAGAGCAGAACTGAAGGAAATAGAGACACAAAAAACCCTTCAAAAAATCAATGAATCCAGGAGCTGGTTTTTTGAAAAGATCAACAAAATTGATAGACCGCTAGCAAGACTAATAAAGAAGAAAAGAGAGAAGAATCAAATAGACGCAATGAAAAATGGTAAAGGGGATATCACCACCGATCCCACAGAAATACAAACTACCATCAAAGAGTACTATAAACACCTCTACGCAAATAAACTAGAAAATCTAGAAGAAATGGATGAATTCCTCGACACATATACCCTCCCAAGACTAAACCAGGAAGAAGTTGAATCTCTGAATAGACCAATAACAGGCTCTGAAATTGAGGCAATAATTAATAGCTTACCAACCAAAAAAAGTCCAGGACCAGATGGATTCTCAGCCGAATTCTACCAGAGGTACAAGGAGGAGCTGGTACCATTCCTTCTGAAACTATTCCAATCAATAGAAAAAGAGGGAATCCTCCCTAAATCATTTTATGAGGCCAGCATCATCCTGATACCAAAGCCTGGCAGAGACACAACCAAAAAAGAGAATTTTAGACCAATATCCTTGATGAACAGTGATGCAAAAATCCTCAATAAAATACTGGCAAACCGAATCCAGCAGCACATCAAAAAGCTTATCGACCATGATCAAGTGGGCTTCATCCCCGGGATGCAAGGCTGGTTCAACATTCGCAAACCAATAAATGTAATCCAGCATATAAACAGAACCAAAGACAAAAACCACATGATTATCTCAATAGATGCAGAAAAGACCTTTGACAAAATTCAACAACCTTCATGCTAAAAACTCTCAATAAATTAGGTGTTGATGGGACGTATCTCAAAGTAATAAGAGCTATTTATGACGAACCCACAGCCAATATCATACTGAATGGACAAAAACTGGAAGCATTCCCTTTGAAAACTGGCACAAGACAGGGATACCCTCTCTCACCACTCCTATTCAACATAGTGTTGGAAGTTGTGGCCAGGGCAGTCAGGCAGGAGAAGGAAATAAAGGGCATTCAATTAGGAAAAGAGGAAGTCAAATTGTCCCTGTTTGCAGATGACATGATTGTATATATAGAAAACCCCATTGTCTCAGCCCAAAATCTCTTTAAGCCGATAAGCAACTTCAGCAAAGTCTCAGGAGACAAAATCAATGTGCAAAAAATCACAAGCATTCTTATACACTAATAACAGACAAACAGAGAGCCAAATCATGAGTGAACTCCCATTCACAATTGCTTCAAAGAGAATAAAATACCTAGGAATCCAACTTACAAGGGATTGTGAAGGACCTCTTCAAGGAGAACTACAAACCACTGCTCAATGAAATAAAAGAGGATACAAACAAATGGAAGAACATTCCATGCTCATGGATAGGAAGAATCAATATCGTGAAAATGGCCATACTGCCCAAGGTAATTTATAGATTCAATGCCATTCCCATCAAGCTACCAATGACTTTCTTCACAGAACTGGAAAAAACTACTTTAAAGTTCATATGGAACCAAAAAAGAGCCCGCATCGCCAAGTCAATCCTAAGCCAAAAGAACAAAGCTGGAGACATCATGCTACCTGACTTCAAACTATACTACAAGGCTACAGTAACCAAAACAGCATGGTACTGTTATCAAAACAGAGATATAGACCAATGGAACAGAACAGAACAGAGCCCTCAGAAATAATGTCGCATATCTACAACTATCTGATCTTTGACAAACCTGACAAAAACAAGAAATGGGGAAAGGATTCCCTATTTAATAAATGGTGCTGGGAAAACTGGCTAGTCATATGTAGAAAGCTGAAATGGGATCCCTTCCTTATACTTTATACAAAAATTAATTCAAGATGGATTAAAGACTTACATGTTAGACCTAAAACCATAAAAACCCTAGAAGAAAACCTAGGCAATACCATTCAGGACATAGGCATGGGCAAGGACTTCATGTCTAAAACACCAAAAGCAATGGCAACAAAAGCCAAAATTGACAAATGGGATCTAATTAAACTAAAGAGCTTCTGCACGGCAAAAGAAACTACCATCAGAGTGAACAGGCAACCTACAGAATGGGAGAAAATTTGTGCAATCTACTCATCTGAAAAAGGGCTATTATCCAGAATCTACAATGAACTCAAACAAATTTACAAGAAAAAAACACACAACCCCATCAACAAGCGGGCGAAGGATATGAACAGATACTTCTCAAAAGAAGACATTTATGCAGCCAACAGACACATGAAAAAATACTCATCATCACTGGCCATCAGATAAATGCAAATCAAAACCACAATGAGATACCATCTCACACCAATTAAAATGGCAATCATTTAAAAATCAGGAAACAACAGGTGCTGGAGAGGATGTGGAGAAATAGGAACACTTTTACACTGTTGGTGGGACTGTAAACTAGTTCAACCATTGTGGAAGTCAGTGTGGCAATTCCTCAGGGATCTAGAACTAGAAATACCATTTGACCCAGCCATCCCATTACTGGGTATATACCCAAAGGATTATAAATCATGCTGCTATAAAGACACATGCACACGTATATTTATTGCGGCACTATTCACAATAGCAAAGACTTGCAACCAACCCAAATGTCCATCAGTGATGTACTGGATTAAGAAAATGTGGCACATATACACCATGGAGTACTATGCAGCCATGAAAAATGATGAGTTCATATCCTTTGTAGGGACACGGATGAGGCTGGAAACCATCATTCTCAGCAAACTATCCCAAGGACAAAAACCAAACACCACATGTTCTCACTCATAGGTGGGAATTGAACAATGAGACCACATGGACACAGGAAGGGGAACATCACACACCGGGGCCTGTTGTGGGGTGTGGGGAGGGGGGAGGGATAGCATTAGGAGATATACCTAATGTTAAATGACGAGTTTATGGGTGAAGCACACCAACTTGGCACATGTATACATATGTAACAAACCTGCACGTTGTGCACATGTACCCTAAAACTTAAAGTATAATAATAAAAAAAAGAAAAGTACCTGGAACAATTAATATTTGTTGAATCAATGAATGAATGAATTAAGTAAAAGCATAGAATGGGCTGGGTGCGGTGGCTCATGCCTGTAATCCTAGCACCTTGGGAGGCTGAGATGGGCAGATCACTTGAGGCCAGGTTTCGAGACCAGCCTGGACAACATGGCAAAACCCCATCTCCACTAAAAATGCAAAAATTAGCAGCGTGATGGCACCTGTGGTGCACCTGTAATCCCAGCTACTTGGGAGGCTGAAGCACAAGGATCGCTTGAACTGGGGTGAGCTGGAGGTTGCAGTGACTTGTGATCGTGACACTGCACTCTAGCCTGGGCAACAGAGCAAGATTCTGTCTTAAAAAAATAAAATAAAAAGCATAGAATGTGCAAGTCATATCTGGAGACAACAGTCTTAAAGGGACTGCTACTGAAGCTCCAAATTATTGCTATCAGGCCAATCCTATCTAGGAACTACCTTTATTATATATATTGGATATACCACCCCACCCGCATAGATATACATATATATATATGTGTATATATATATATATATGGGGTGTATATATATATATATATATATATGGGTTGTATATATATATATGGGGTATATATATATATGAATAGGGGTGTATATGTAATATGTGTAATGTGTATAATGTGTATTATATGTATAATGGGAGATTACAAAGTGTGTGTGTGTATGTATATATACCCCCACCAACACACACACACACACACACAGGTATAATGTGCATTACATGTATAATGGGAGATTTTAAAGTGTGTGTGGATTTTAATGTGTGTGTGTGTAAAATATTTTACACACACACACATTAAAATCTCCCATTAGTTCTGCCTTTTCGTTGAAGGCTGACTGATACAGATTTCAACATTGAGATCGGGTTCCCACTACACCAGGGGCTAAGGAAGAGTATGTGTGATATGTCTAGAGAGCTTCTTAGTCCTCCCGTGTTTTTCGATTAGAGTTAATGGAAAATCACAGCAACCCCATCCAGGCAGGACATCTAATGGTTCAGACTCTTCCGTAATGAAGGTTTGAGTCATCCTGCCAGGCCAAGCATCATGACCAACTGACATGCTATCTTAGGGCAAAGGGAATGCGAAATGGGTAGCGAAAGAAGGTAGTTATAAACGCCAGCTACATCAGTGTGAGCTGCTGCAGAAACCACGACTGTAATAGTATTTACCTAATGGGTTAATAATATCTACCAGCACAGGTGGGAATACAAAATAACCAAAACACAAGTTATCCTTTCAAATAAAATGCTTTGGGAAAAAGAACATCTTTTACTAACAGAAATTTCTTAGCCTCTGGAAGGCTATTTGATTCGGTAACATATGCCAGGAGACTTCAGCAATATCCTGCTCCATTGTAGAAAACAGCAATCTGATCCTTTTCTCTCCTCAATCATTAACGAGATTATGCATTTGGGGTGTGATAATCCTCCAGGGACAAGTATTCTCAAATCATACGTTTCAGTTTCTTCTTAAGGTGCTTAACAAAGTCTCGTCTCATACATCTGAAAAGAAAGAGACATGTCATTAACCAAAAGATAGCTAAAGAACCTATGCTGTACGAAGCACTGTGATGGATAGAAAGATGAAGTAACAGTCAGCATGGAAATAGAAATGTATCTGCATGGTAAGAGGTAGTCTAGCCGGCAATAACAAATGCTGGCAAGGGTGTGGAGAAAAGGGAACCCTCATACACTGTTGGTGAGAATATAAATTACTACAACAACTATGAAGAACAGTTTGGAGGTTCCTCAAACAACTAAAAATGGAGCTATCATATGATCCAGCAATCCCACTGCTGGGTATATACCCAAGAGAAAGGAAGTCAGTGTACCGAAGAGACATCTGCACTCCCATGTTTGTTGCAGCACCATTCACAGTAGCCAAGATTTGGAAGCAACCTAAGTGTCCACTAACACATGAATGGGTAAAGAAAATATGGCACATACACACCATAGAGTACTGTTTAGCCATAAAAAAAAGAATGAGATTCAGTCATTTGCAACAACACGGATAGAACCGAAGGTCCTTATGTTAAGTGAAATAAGCCAGGCACAGAAAGACAAACTTCACATGTTCTCACTTATTTTTGGGAGTAAAAGTGTAAAACAACTGAACTAATGGAGATAGAGAGTAGAATGACAGTTACCAGAGGCTACAAAGGTTAGTGGGGGTGGAGGGTGTGGGAAGTGGGGATGATCAATACGTAGAAGTAGGGAATAAATAAGATGTCGTATTTCATAGCCCAACAGGGTGACTATAGTCGGTAATAATTTAATTGCACATTTAAAAATAATGAAGAGTATAATTGTATTCTCTGTAACGCAAAGGATAAAAGCTTGAGGTGATAGAAACCCCACTTACCTTGATGTGATTATTACACATTGTTGTCTGTATCACAATATCTCATATAGCCCAGAAATATATGCATCTGCTATGTGCCTACACAAATTTTTTAAAAAGAGGTAGTCTAGCAAATACAAAGAGTGTCAACTGAGGGACAATGCGCACCTCAGACTATGGTGAAAATGGAAGTCTCCATAGTCTTCGAAGAATGAGTTAGACTCAGATAACATTAGCCTAAGTAACTGTGGAGACAGCCATAACTGTGAGTGAGGACCAGGGTTTGAGAAACGCAAGGCAGGGGCTGCTCCCCAACGCTCACCCCCAGTACTCTATTGAGCCCAAGTGCTTAAAGAAATTGGACAGTTCCTATTTCTACCCACCTTGCTGCTTCCTTGATGATGGATTCAAAAAATCGTTTCCTGACTGCAGTAGGTCCTTGCACTCCTTCAAGCATTTCGAAGATTTTTTCATATTCTGAAGATGTTGAAAAAAAAGACTTCAGTATTATCAAATACAAAGAAGAATAGAAGTGAATCTACACCTCAGCAATCATGCTTCAGAGGCTGAAATGTTTTAAATGCTTAAATCAAGATACCTGCACATACAAAACCTAAATAATAAAAAAGACACCTGCACATACATGCGAATGTAACTCCTTTAATCATAACCAAGAAAGAAAAGAAAAAGAAAAAATGTACATGCTTTAGTCAAAGAAAAGAGGAACCACCATAAATTATGTGCAATCTCAACTCTGGCAAAGAATGAAACTCAACAGGCAACATGAATATTTCCTGAATCATAGAAAGAGAGACTTCCTATAGTTTTATAAAACAGACATTCTTATACTACTTACTTTGTCCAACGCATCGGAGTTCCTTCCCTAATTGACGTTTTATATCAGCATTAATTTCTTGTTGGCTTTTGGGAGAGGAGGCTATTCCTCTGCATTCTAGGTCATCTCCAGAGAAACTGCTGGTAACGTTTCCTCCCACAGGTGCATTGCTACCAGGTTTCCGCATCATCCCATCTTTGCTGAAACCAGTGAAGTCATCAATCTGAGAATCCAATTGGCTGGGTGGAATAGCATCTCCTGTCATAAGCTCTGGTGAAACAGATTTTGAGTAAAAGCCATCAGCTGTTGTTTGACCACTTTCTTTCCCCTCCACATAGACCTCATGAATGACAGCTCTGGAAATCAAACTGAGAAGTTGAGCTGTGAGATACGTGTGTTTCATCACCCCTCTGGGTACATCTATGTGCTCCTCAGTTTCTAGGGAATTATTTATTTCATAAATGGGAGGATACACCAGGGAGAAATCCCAGGCCTGACAAACGGAGGCCAGGACACATAATACAATAAAACCACCTCTTATTTTCTGGCCCTATGAATAGACATGGAAACCAAGTAAGGCAGTACAACTCTAAAGCAACATTCACAGATCCCTGGTACTCATGGGACAGTTTCAGCTTGTTATGCTTTACAAGTTGAAAGCAGCAAGTCTCACTTGATATCATGATTTCTCAAATTCACTTACAAACTGCCATGCTTTACTGAGCTGGAACCCAGGCAACTGGGATACAACTCAACCGGTCTCCTGTTATATCAAACACATTCTGAGAAAATAGAGGCGGCCATTACTGCTGAAAGTTCTATACACACTCCATCACCAAAAAGTCCCTTTTACTGTATGATTTTCCTCATCCTTCCTTTCTGTCTCACAAAAGTGACTTTCTTTTCACTCCAGGTCTGACACCTCTCATTTATTCATCGTCTGTGGCAGGCAGCATGCCAGTAGCTGGGGATCAGCAGTAAACAGCCCAGAGAGCAACGTTCCCTGCCCTTGTGGAGCTCACATCCTCATGGGGCGGTCAGACAGTACGTGCACAATGAGCAAATGAAACATACAGTGTTGGGCTAGTGGTAAGGAAGCAGTCCACAGGCCTGTGGGCAACAGCAGCAGAGGGAGCCCCAGGAGCTGCTGCTGGTTGGGCAGAGCCTTCTGTGGAGGTACCCTTGGGCAGGGCTTGAAGGAAAAAGCAGAGCTGCCTGCGCAGAGGCAGAGGGGGAGTTCCAGGCTGCGGTGAGGCCAAGGATATGGGCTGGAGTGGGGATGGACCGGGCACTACGGGGTGAAGGACAGTAGCAGAGAGAGTCAGGAGATGATGGGGCCCGTGTGAGGAGAGGGTGACGGAGGCCAGGCCACGCAGAACCTCGCAGACCAAAGCTGCTTCGCAGTCGGTTCTGAGTGCTTAGGAGTGTTGAGGATGGGTGTTCAGGAGCGACATGGCATCACGTGATTTACATGCCAACATCATGACCCGGCTGCAGGGTTGGAGGGTATGTGTTTGATGCGGGAAATAACGGGAAACATGGAGGTATCTCAGGAGCTCAGTGATTGATCGTGGCAGAGTGGAATAGAAGGAGAGAGAGAGATGCTGGGGTTCAGGAATTTTTTACAGTATTTAGAGAAGAGAAGAAAAAGAAATGTAGAAAAAAACAATGATGGGGTCGGGGGTGGTGGCTCGTGCGTGTAATCCCAGCACTTTGGGAGGCCGAGGTGGGTGGATCACCTGAGGGGGGGAGTTCGAGACCAGCCTGGCCGACATGGCGAAACCCCATCTCTACTAAACTTACAAAAATTAGCTGGGTGTGGTGGCTGGTGGTTGTAATCCCGCTACTCGGGAGGCTGCGGCAGAAGAATCACTTGAACCCAGGAGACGGAGATTTCAGTGAGCCGAGATCACGCCACTGCACTCCAGCCTGGCTGAGAAGAGCGAAACTCCATCTCAAGAAAAAAATGATAGGGATTCACCAATACGGACAAGAAATTAAAAAAAAAAAAAAAAGATTGTGGGAAATGGAAATCCTAGAAGGTTTTCATGAAGAAGCGAGTGAACAACTGTCAAATGCTGCTGAGAAATTAATGGCAATGTCAGCCGAAACTGTTAACCTTGACAAGGACAGTTTCTCTGGAGGGGATGAGGCAGGGGCATGAAGAGGAGGTGAGGACAGGCTTACTTACTCTTTTCTTTGGACATGGCAGAGCCTGCAATAAGGCTGTCTCCTGCTCCTTGTTTCCTTGCCAACAGGGCCATCCTCTGCCTTTTCTGATACGAAGGACTGTCACATTCCCTGGGACGTTTAAACACAGTTTCAGGATCTACAGCCACCTTCTCTGTTTTATCGGTCATTGTTTCCTGAAAAACATCAATGAATATATTCTATTCATGACAAAAATATAACAATCACAAAATGGCAAGCAATCTGCATATGTGTATACAACCAAGACTTTGAATCATTAATTTCACTTTTAATCATGAGCCAAGATTTACCAAGTCTGAACAGACACTCTGTTCTCAGGAAAAGAAACCTAATTTTAATGTACACAAAGTAAAACAGAAGAAAGATGGTATAACCAAATCAATCAGAATGCTTGTGGAATAAGCAGCTGTCATCAACCAAAAATAGATAAAAATATTATTACCTATTTGAAGATGTATAAGCCAATCTGTATTAACCCTTATTAGAAAAAATGGATGTATAAACCAATCTGTATTAACCCTTATTATACATTATATTTTAAATTATATATTATATATCATATATATTTAATATATAAGTATTTATGCTTATATATTCAAATAGATGTATAAACCAACGTGTATTAACCCTTATTAGGAACCCTTATTAGAAGATTGATACAAAACTGATAACAACATCTGACAAGGAATTTAGAAGGAAGAAAAACTACAAGATCAAGCCAAAAATACAAGCCAAGATCACCCCGAACTTAGACACAAAAATTCCAAACTAAGGGTGAGCAAATAAAATGTACTGGTACTTAAAAAGGACATACATCATCCATGGTGGAGTATATTGCAGAAAGGCAACACTGATTTAACATTTGAAAATCGATAAACGTAGTGCACCACATTAACAACAACAAAAACAGGGAAACACCACATGATCATTTTCATACATGGATCAATGTTTAAAGTCCATTCGTGATAAAAACTATCACCAACTTAGGAAAAAGGGCAACTTTCCTATTCTGGTTAGCATATGTACAAAAAATTTTTAAATGCCATACTTCATAGTGACATATCAGTATTTTCTCCCTGAGTTTGAAAACAAGACAAAGATGTCCACTATCCATTCAACAATTTACTGGAGGTTCTAAAAAGTGCCATAGCATCAGGAAAATACAATAGGTTTAAAATTTGGAAAGAAATAAAACTGTCATTATTCACAGATGACATTGTTCTGTACATAGAAAAATGCAGCAGAATAAAATCATTACAGTTAATAAGCAAATTTAGTCAACTTTCTAGATATAATGAAAACCAATGGCATTTCTGTGTAATGAATAGCAATTCTGTATAATGAATGGCATTATACAGAATGGCAATTCTGTATAACGAATAATTAGAATATGAGATTTCAAATGTCATTAAAAACAGTTCCAAAAACATCAAATATTTAGGAATAAATCTAATCAAGATGTGCTAGAGTACTTCACAAAAATTATAAAACATCACTCAGAGAAATTCAAGACTGCAGTAAATGGAGAAAAATATTCTTTCCATGCATTGGAAGACATTGCTATTTTTTTTTTTTGAGTCGGAGCCTCGCTCTGTCACCCAGGCTGCAGTGCAGTGGCACAGTCTCTGCTCACTGCAACCTCCACTTCCCAGGTTCAAGCAATTCTCCTGCCTCAGCCTCCTGAGTAGCTGCGATTACGGGCGCCTGCCACGACGCTGGATAAAGAAAATGTGGTACATATACACCACGGAATACTATGCAGCCATAAAAAAGAATGAGTTCATGTCCTTTGAAGGGACATGTGTCAGCAAGCTAACACAGGAACAGAAAACCAAACACCACGTGTCCTCACTCATAAGTGGCAGTGGAACAATGAGAACACATGGACGCAGGGAGAAGAACATCACACAGTGGGGCCTGTCAGGGGTTGGGGGGCTAGGGGAGGGATAGCATTAGAGAAATACCTAATGTAGATGACGGGTCAATGGGTGCAGCAAACAACCATGGCATGTGTCTTCCTATGTAACAAACCTGCACGTTCTGCCCATGTATCCCAGAACTTAAAGTATAATTTTAAAAAAAGGAATATTATCGTAATGGCATTGGGTGAGTCAAAGATGTTTCTTAAAATAATAAAAAGCACTATCCATAAATAATACACTAATTAATAAAATTAAGAGAATCTGTTCATCTACAACACATTATTGAGATCGTGTAAAAGCAAAAAAGATTTATAGAAGATACTAAAATTGTATATGTATTTTTATATATGTACATATACGCCTGTGTGCCTGTGCGTATAATTCAAATACAGAATATATGGAAACTACAAATCCATTTTTAAAATACAAACATCTCAGTAAAAGCTGGGGGAAAATACCTGAAAAGGAACTTCATAAAAGGCATAGTTAAATGACCAATAAACACATAAAATGGTGCTAAAAAAAAAAAAGAAAACAATAAATAGCTGGGTGCGGTGGCACTGCAATCCAGTCTGGGTGACAGAGGGAGACCCCGTCTCAAAAGACAAACAAAAATCAATAAATAAAAACAATTTCTTAAAAAGGTGCTTGATCTCATTGATCAGCAGAGAAATGCGAGTGTAGACATAAGGAGAGATCACTGCACACCCATCAGAGTGGCTGGAATGAAAGACTAACTGTACTGCGAGTGTTCAAATGTGGCACAGCTGGAACCTTTGAATATTTCTGGACTCCCATTCCCACACAGACACCTGAGGCTGTGGCTAAAAGGTCAGATAGAATCCCAGTAAAGAGCTCCTTCAGAATTGCGATCAACCAACCGAGGAAAAGCACCACAACCTGGGTCGAGACAAGAGTTCCCAAGGTCACGTGGCCTCCTTCATGGCTGACACAGAGCTCCCTGAGTCCCACCATAGGCTTAGAGAATCCAAGGAACATTACCCCATTCCCCGGCGGCACCGGGAGAGAGCACCTACAGATAATAATTTTAAAAACCCAGCACCAAGAGAAAGCATCCAGTAAGCGTCCACAACGGGGATAAGCAGAACCAAAGAAAAGCCAACACATTGTAACTGAGAGCGAGCAACATCCGTGGACAAATGCGCCTCACGGCCGACATCAGTACCCAAGGAAGAGTCCACCAGAGGTTGAGATAAAGCCCCCGACAGTGACCCCACAGGGCTACGATCATGTGTCCGGGGCACAGCCACCCCCACCACGTTCCATGAGCACAGATAGTGTCCCCAGGGCGGAGTCCCCCTCAGGACAGCGACTGAGTGGGAAAGAAACACCGCGGCACCCGAGGCCGACACAGGCAACCAAGGCATGGCCCCCACCCCCCGGGCTCAGGTCATTTCAGCAGGAAAAGTCGCCTTTTCCATCACCGACAGAGAGCCCCCAAGAAGAGCCCCCAAGAAAAGCCCCCTGGCCCCACAACATAGCCGAGACGGGGTGCCCAAGGAAAACGCTCCCCCGCGGCTGACACAGGCGCCCATGGCGGTGTCCCCAGAGCTAAGCCACTTCCCCAAGGGAGCCCTCCCACACACCGGACAGAGAACACCACAGAAAAGACTCTTTCTGAGGAAAAAGGACACTTTCCAGGGCGAAATTAAAGCATCCAGGGAAAAACTGCCCACTCACAGTCCTGAAGTCCTGACCTTGCTGGAGGAGAGACGGCGGCACCTCACAAAATGGCAGTGAAGTTGTGGCGCCTCCCCGCTGGTGGCACTTTCTAGAAACCTGCCCTCTGGGAGTTGTGGGAAATGTGCCCCCTAGGGCACCTGGGAGTGATGTGCATGGGGAGGCGTCTCACCAGAAGCACTGATCCCGTTTGGCCCAAGGGAGATGGGAGGAAGGGAAGTAGCCAGCCACAGCGTGCCTGCCCCAGCCGAACACAGGGAACCTGTTGGGGGCGCCAGAGTGCTGAGGAGAAGCCTCGTGCCCCAGAGAACCAGGAAGCGCAGCCCTCCCCTTCGCTGACTCTGGCGCCCTCTACAGGCGACCTTCAGTAACAACTGCACAGCAACGTATGCGGAGGAATGCAGAACCTTCTCACACAGTGGGATGAAATCGCCTGGGTAACATAGTGAGACCCCGGCTCTACAAAGCAACCAACTAATCAAAAAAGAAAGAAAGAAAGAAACACACAAATTAGCCGGGCCTAGTGGCCTTGCACCTGTGGTCCCAACTACTCGGGAAGTTGAGGTGGGAGGATGGCTTGAACCCAGGAGGCGGAGGTAGCAGTGAGCCACTGCACTCCAGCCCAGGCGGTAGAGGAGACCCCATCTCAGAAAAAAAAAAAAAAAAAAAAAAAGAAAGAAAGAAGGAAAAGAAAAGAAAAAGAAAAACAACAACAACAAACTGAAATTTTCATTTGAGGGGGTTGTGTTTTAAAGTCAACCCCGACCCGCCACAGTGGCTCACGCCTGTAATCTCAATACGTTGGGAGGTCGAAGGGGCTGGACCACCTGAGGTCAGGAGTTCGAGACCAGTCTGTCTGACCAACATGGTGAATCCCGTCTCTACTGAAAATACAGAAAATTACCGGGCGTGGTGGCATGCACCTATAATCCCACCAGCTACTTGGGAGGCTGAGGCTGGAGAATCGCTTGAACCGGGCAGGCAGAATTTGCAGTGAGCTGAGATCATGCCACTGCACTCCAGCCTGGGTAACAGAGTGAGACTCTGTCTAAAAATAAAAATCAATCAATCAGTAAATAAAGTCAACCTCTATCTGTTAAAGGTAACCATTATTGTTAATTGATAAGAAAAATGAGGGCCCCAGTGCGGTCGCTCACGTCTGTAATCCCAGCAATTTGGGAGACCAAGAGGGGTGGATTCCTTGAGCCCAGGAGTTCAAGAGCAGCCTGGGCAGCATGGTGAAACCCCATCTTAACACAAAATACAAAAATTAGCTGAGCGTGTAACTGTGGTCCCAGCTGCTTGGGAGGCTTGACACCAGGAGGTTGAGGCTGCATTGACCTTTGTTCGCACCATTGCACTATAGCCTGGGTGACAGAGTAAGACTGTCTACAAAAAAAAGAAAGAGAAAGAAAGAAAGAAAGAAAGAAAGAAAGAAAGAAAGAAAGAAAGAAAGAAAGAAAGAAAGGAAAGAGAAAGAAAGAAGGAAGGAAGGAAAGAAAGAAAGAAAGAAAGAAAGAAAGAAAGAAAGAAAGAAAGAAAGAAAGGAAGGAAGAAAGGAAGAAAGGAAGGACGGAAGAAGGGAAGAAAGGAAGAAAGAAAGAGAGAAAGAAAGAGAGAAAGGAAGGAAGGAGGGGAAACCTTATTATATTGCATCTATTAATCATTTTAATCTGGAACTTTGTATATTTTTCCACCTTTTTTATTTTTTTTGAGACAGTCTGGCTCTGTCACCCAGGCTGGAGTGCAGTGGCATGATCTTGGCTCACTGCAACCTGCGCCTCCCGCCTCCCAGGTTCAAGCAGTTCTCCTTCCTCAGCCTCCCGAGAAGCTGGGATTACAGGCATGCACCACCATGCCCGGCTGGTATTTGTATTTTTAGCAGAGACGGTGTTTCACAATGTTCTCCAGGCTGGTCTCAAACTCCTGACTTTAAGTGATTCATCTGCCTTGGCCTCCCAAAGGCCTGGGATTACAGGGGTGAGCCACCATGCCCGGCCCATTTTTCCACTTTCACAACTTATTTTAAGTGCAGCAAAATTTACTTGAATTGTCCATAGTGGTAAAAAATATTACAGCGAAATTTTTAGAGTTTTAATGGAACAGGCAGTTTCACTATTGACACAATTATTTGGAAGGGATTACTTCACTGGTTTTGTAATTCAAAAGTTATGTTTGTAAAAAAATTAAAATTAAAATTAAAAAATATAGCCAGGCATGGTGGTGGGCACCTGTACTCCCTGCTACTAGGGCAGCAGAGGCAGGAGAATCACTTGAACCTGAGAGGTGCAAGCTTCAGTGAGCAGAGATCGCGTCACTGCACTCCAAAGGAGCAGAGATCCATTGTCACTGGGGGACAAAGGGAGAGTCCGTCTCAAAATAAATAAATTAATTAAAATTAAAATTAAAAATTATGTTTGTTAAGAACCCTGTTAGAAGAGAGTCATATTCAGTATTACAGCTTCTTAGCCTATTGTGTTAATATTTGCCTGTGCTTCAGAGCCTTCATAGAACACATTTTCTTTTGGAATATATTTGATTGATAGGAAAGCTTAAACATTGTTTTCACTTTGATGTAGGAACAGTTGTTTTGTTTGTTTCCTCTAGTGCTATCAAAATAAAATACTCATTTTTTGCATTAAAAAAATCCCACCAGAGCAGTACTCATAGGAGTATTTGATTGAATAACCATGAGACTGGAATCTTGGTGGGGCTTAATTAGAATCCTGCCTACCACACAAGCCACAAGTGGACAGCTGCATACGACAGTCCTGACTGGGACAGCCCTGAAGGACAGTGATGAAGGGAAATCCTCCCAGAGGGAAGAACTTTGAGCAGTGCACCTTCTTGGAGGAGGCATATCCAGACGTGTAAGTATGTATCATGCATAGGCTGTGTCCCACTCATTCGCTGAATTGTCAGGGACTTTGAGAACACACGATTAAAAATGTGTGACAAAGAAGTCTGAGAAAAAAAAATATGTGGACAGGCCTGTCCAAACGGACATACAATGTGAAGATATTGGGGTCTCATGAGAGTTCTCAGCAAAGGGTATCCTCAGCAGAGCAGAATTTTAATAATCAGATGGATAAGGTACTTATTATCTAGGTATTAATCAGCCTCTTTCCCTAACACGTGTGTCACAATCTTACCGGCTCAACAAACAAAGTGGTCAAACTGGCAGGGTTGGAGATTATGCGCAGTAGCATGGACCTCCACTCACCATGCATGGCAAACCTGGCTACGGTCATTGCTGAGTGAAAAATCTTCCAGGAATGGAGACCAACACTAAGCCCCCAATTTGGCACCAGACTCCAGAATGATCTGCCAGCCACTAGTTGGTATGTGGATTACAATAGATCACTTGTATCATAAAAAGAGAAGTGCTTTCTTCTTACCTGAACAGACATTTAGTCTAGATATGGATTTTCCTTCCCACTTGCAGTGCTTTTGAGAAAACCAATGTTTGTATCTTGGCTTCCAAAATTCTGGAAAGCGCTAGTTCCTCAAGTTCCTAGGGTTATTCATTCTGGAGACTCTAGTATACTCTGCAAGAAAACCTGTAGGCCATCCACCAAAATGCCCAAATGGAGTCACTCTTAAATAACGAGCCCTGCATGTTTCCAGAAACTCTAATTATCAGTGAAAAGTTTACTATGGCAGCGATTTCGCCACCCAGGGCAATTGGAGAATGGCAGATACTAGGGACCATTAACTCTGTGAAAGCTGTAGAAGACTGCAGTCAAGAATCACAGTTACAGAACCAAAAGTGACAGTCTTCTATTTTCGATGTTTGTACAAAGAGGACACACAATTAATAAAGTGGTCGAGGAACAGGTTTCTGCTTTAATACCAAAAACTAACATAGAAACCTGTAAAGATGTCCAAGTATAGTAATCCTTTTCCTGTGTATTTGGTTAAGATTTAAAACTGAAGCTTTCTTTGTTAGCTTTTTTAAAATTATAGATGCCAGAAGGGTACATGTACAGATTTCTCACTTGGATATAATTGCACAGTGCCGGGGTTTGGGCTTCTAGTGAACCCATCACCCAAATAGTGAAGAGAGTATCCAATAGGTAGTTTTTCAACCCTCCGACCCGCTCCCTCCCTCCCCTCTACCTCCATTTTGGAGTCTCCAGAGTCAATGGTTTCTACCTTTATTTTCATGTGTACCCATTGTTTAGCTCCCACATATGAATGAGAATACGCAGTATCTCATTTTCTGATTATCAGATTTTGCTTCTGCGTTTCACTTAAAAGTGAAGTTTTCACCGGACACAGTGGCTCACGCCTGTAATCCCAGGATTTGGGAGGCAGAAGCGGGTGGATCACTTGAGGTCAGGAGTTCCAGACGAGGCTGGCCAAAGTGGCGAAACCACATCTCTACCAAAAATACAAAAAATAGCCGGGGCCCTGCGCAGTGGCTCGCACTTGCACTTTGGGAGTCTGAGGTGGGCATATCACTTGAGGTCAGGAGTTTGAGACTAGCCTGGCCAACATGGTGAAACTCTGTCTCTACTAAGAAATACAAACAATTAGCCAGGTGTGATAATGCGTTTCTATAGTCCCAGCTACACAAGGAGGCTGAGGCAAGAGAACTGCTTGAACCCGGGAGGTGGGGGTTGCAGTGAGCCGAGATTGCACCATAAACTTAATCAAATTGTTGTTCCAACTGCAGCTGCTGTGCTACAAGTGGTTTTGTTGTGTCAGCAACTGTGACATCCCTCGGAAGCTGATATACAATATTGATTAGGTGAATGTTTGGCTTTCTTTCAGTAATTGTCGTAAACAAGAATTTCGATTCAGCTAGAAAGGACAGCAATGTACTATCATTTCCTGTTTCAAGCTTATATCAACTCTCTAGGTTTATATCCTGAACGAGTTCTTAGGGAAAATGGCCACCTTTCTCTTAAACCAGATGTGACACCATTCTTTGCAGTGATGACATTATGCTGACTGAAAAGGAGGTAGCAACTAATCCAGACACGGTAGCAACACACTTGCAAGACATTATGTGAGAAATAATTCTCACACAAAATCAGGGGCCTTCTAACTGAGTGAAGCGTTTAACAATCTGGTAGTCTGGCATGTCAAGATGGTGGTTATAAGGTGAACAGCAAGTTCTTACATCTTGCCTTTCTTACTACTAAATAAGGAACATGAAACGAGTTGCATAATAGATGCTTGTTTTAGCATATACCTAAATGTTGTGCAGTACCGTGGACCCATTGACAAGTGACTGAAACCCTGCTAGCATGGACCGGGGCCCAGAAAAAGAGAAGCTTCCCTAATCCTGCACCTGTGGTCTCATGTGGAGTTCCCTGAGACCAGTTGACTAGAAAATAAAAAACGTCATGCCTGATTTTCATTTGTTACTTCAGAATATGCAGGCACCACATCTATTAGGTTTGTTACTAATGCAAAAGAAATTGTCCCCGATTCAGCAGCTTAAAATAACACAAATATATAAGCAGTTCTGTAGATCAGAAATCCATGCAGCCTGGATTGGTTTCTCTGCTTAGGATCTCACAAAATCAAAGTTAGGGTATCAACCAGGCTGCTGACTAACTAAGGACTCAGAGAGAACCTGTTTTCAAGCTCATTTGGGTTACGGGCAGGTCTAACTTCTTAAAGTTGTGGAACTGAGGTAGCCGTATACTTGCGGTCTTGGCTGAGGCCACTCTAAGCTACCTGAGACCCCTCCATACCTACTTGGGTGCACCCCTCTATCTTCTAAGCAGTAATGGTGCATCATGATTATGGTGGCTGAGATAAAGCTTATTTACGGGTTTGGCAACATGAACTTTCATTTACCAGGTCCATCTCACTACAGCCACTGCTCACTATTCAATCTGACAGCAGCAGAGACCAACACTGAGTCCCCAATATGGCACCATGTCCCAGAGTGGTCAGTCAGCTTCCAGGTAGCACTGTGATTACTTGGGTCTGCTTCCACGATTGAAGGGGTATCACTTTGATCTTGCTCAAATAGACACTTATTCTGCATATGGATTTTCATTCCCACCCATGGAACTTCAAGGAAATCGGTACTGTGGTATGAGGAAAGGCTGTATCCACCATCGTGGTATTCCACACTGCACCAGTTTTAAACATCAAACTCACTTTACAGGCAATGAAGTATGGGAATGGGCTCATGCTAATGTACTTCACTAGTCTTGTGATGTTCTTCAACATCCTGAAATGGCTGGCTCAATAGAACATTGGAGGACCTTTTAAAGCCTGAGTTGTCATTGCAGCTTTGTGGCAGTGCCTTGTGGGGCTTGGCTGACAATCTAGAAAGTGGCAAAGCTGAATCCTAGCCTCAAGTATATGGAACTATTTCTCCCATAGCCACATTTATGACTTCAAGAATGAAGGAGGCAATATGTGGGCCTTCTCTCACTATTCCTCCTGGGTATCTAGTAACAAAATGTTGCTTCTTATGCTCAAGAAGCAAACTGTGCACCAAGAAGCCAACTTTTGGCTCTGCTGGACTAGAGGACTTAGTTACACATTGAGGAATTTTTTCAACAGGGGAAACCAAAGTGATTCCACCAAAATGAAAGTTGTTCCATATGAACTTTAAAGTAGTTTTTTTCCAATTCTATGAAGAAAGTCATCGGTAGCTTGATGGGGATGGCATTGAATCTATAAATTACCTTGGGCAGGAGGCCATTTTCACGATATTGATTCTTCCTACCCATGAGCATGGAATGTTGTTCCATTTGTTTGTGTCCTCTTTTATTTCATTGAGCACTGGTTTGTAGTTCTCCTTGAAGAGGTCCTTCACGTCCCTTGTAAGTTGGATCCCTAGGTATTTTATTATCTTTGAAGCAATTGTGCATGGGAGTTCACTCATGATTTGGCTCTCTGTTTGTCTGTTATTGGTGTATAAGAATGCTTGTGATTTTTGCACACTGATTTTGGAACCAAAAAAGAGCCCGCATTGCCGAGTCAATCCTAAGCCAAAAGAACAAAGCTGGAGGCATCATGCTACCTGACTTCAAACTATACTACAAGTCTACAGTAACCAAAACAGCATGGTACTGTTATCAAAACAGAGATATAGACCAATGGAACAGAACAGAGCCCTCAGAAATAATGCTGCATATCTACAACTATCTGATCTTTGACAAACCTGACAAAAACAAGAAATGGGGAAAGGATTCCCTATTTAATAAATGGTGCTGGGAAAACTGGCTAGCCATATGTAGAAAGCTGAAATGGGATCCCTTCCTTACACTTTATACAAAAATTAATTCAAGATGGATTAAAGACTTACATGTTAGACCTAAAACCATAAAAACCCTAGAAGAAAACCTAGGCAATACCATTCAGGACATAGGCATGGGCAAGGACTTCATGTCTAAAACACCAAAACCAATGGCAACAAAAGTCAAAATTGACAAATGGGATCTAATTAAACTAAAGAGTTTCTGCACGGCAAAAGAAACTACCATCAGAGTGAACAGGCAACCTACAGAATGGGAGGAAATTTTTGCAATCTACTCATCTGACAAAGGGCTAATATCCAGAATCTACAACGAACCCAAACAAATTTACAAGAAAAAAACAAACAACCCCATCAACAAGCGGGCGAAGGATATGAACAGATACTTCTCAAAAGAAGACATTTATGCAGCCAACAGACACATGAAAACATGCTCACCATCACTGGCCATCAGATAAATGCAAATCAAAACCACAATGAGATACCATCTCACACCAGTTAGAATGGCAATCATTAAAAAGTCAGGAAACAACAGGTGCTGGAGAGGATGTGGAGAAATAGGAACACTTTTACACTGTTGGTGGGACTGTAAACTAGTTCAACCATTGTGGAAGTCAGTGTGGCGATTCCTCAGGGATCTAGAACTAGAAATACCATTTGACCCAGCCATCCCATTACTGGGTATATACCCAAAGGATTATAAAACATGCTGCTATAAAGACACATGCACACGTATGTTTATTGTGGCACTATTCACAAGAGCAAAGACTTGGAACCAACCCAAATGTCCAACAATGATAGACTGGATTAAGAAAACGTGGCACATATACACCATGGAATACTATGCAGCCATGAAAAATGATGAGTTCATGTCCTTTGTAGGGACATGGATGAAGCTGGAAACCATCATTCTCAGCAAACTATCGCAAGGACAAAAAACCAAACACCGCATGTTCTCACTCATAGGTGGGAACTGAACAATGAGAACACATGGACACAGGAAGGGGAACATCACACACTGGGTCCTGTTGTGGGGTGTGGGGAGGGGGGAGGGATAGCATTAGGAGATATACCTAATGTTAAATGATGAGTTAATGGGTGCAGCACACCAACATGGCACATGTATACATATGTAACAAACCTGCACGTTGTGTACATGTACCCTAAACCTTAAAGTATAATAAAAAAAAGTACCTGGCACAATTAATATTTGTTGAATAATTGAATGAATTAACTTTTTTAAAAAAAGCATAGAATGGGCTGGGTGCAGTGGCTCATGCCTGTAATCCTAGAACCTTGGGAGGCTGAGATGGGCAGATCACTTGAGGTCAGGTTTCGAGACCAGCCTGGACGACATTACAAAACCCCATCTCCACTAAAAATACAAAAATTGCAGCGTGATGGCACCTGTGGTGCACCTGTAATCCCAGCTACTTGGGAGGCTGAAGCACAAGGATCGCTTGAACTGGGGTGAGGTCGAGGTGGCAGTGACTTGTGATCGTGTCACTGCACTCTAGCCTGGGCAACAGAGCAAGATTCTGTCTTTAAAAAAAATAAAAAGCATAGAATGTTCAAGTCATATCTGGAAACAACAGCCTTACAGGGACTGCTACTGCAGCTCCAAATTATTGTATCAGACCAATCCTATCTAGGAACTACCTTTATTATATATATTGGATATACCCCCCCTCCACACGCATACATATATATATATGGGGGTGTATATATAATATGTGTAATGTGTATTATATGTATAATGGGAGATTAGAAAGTGTGCGTGTGCATGTATATATACCCCCACCAACACACAAACACACACACACACACACACACACACACACACACATTAAAATCTCCCATTAGTTCTGCCTTTTCGTTGAAGGCTGACTGATACAGATTTCAACATTGAGATCGGGTTCCCACCACACCAGGGGCTAAGGAAGAGTATGTGTGATATGTCTAGAGAGCTTCTTAGTCCTCCCGTGTTTTTCGATTAGAGTTAAAGGAAAATCACAGCAACCCCATCCAGGCAGGACATCTAATGGTTCAGACTCTTCCGTAATGAAGGTTTGAGTCATCTTGCCAGGCCAAGCATCATGACCAACTGACATGCTATCTTAGGGCAAAGGGAATGCGAAATGGGTAGCGAAAGAAGGTAGTTATAAACGCCAGCTACATCAGTGTGAGCTGCTGCAGAAACCACGACTGTAATAGTATTTACCTAATGGGTTAATAATATCTACCAGCACAGGTGGGAATACAAAATAACCAAAACACAAGTTATCCTTTCAAATAAAATGCTTTAGGAAAAAGAACATCTTTTACTAACAGAAATTTCTTAGCCTCTGGAAGGCCAGTTGATTCGGTAACATATGCCAGGAGACTTCAGCAATATCCTGCTCCATTGTAGAAAACAGCAATCTGATCCTTTTCTCTCCTCAATCATTAATGAGATTATGCATTTGGGGTGTGATAATCCTCCAGGGACAAGTATTCTCAAATCATACGTTTCAGTTTCTTCTTAAGGTGCTTAACAAAGTCTCGTCTCATACATCTGAAGAGAAAGAGACATGTCATTAACCAAAAGATAGCCAAAGAACCTATGCTGTAGGAAGTGCTGTGACAGATGGAAAGATGAAGTAACAGTCAGCATGGAAATAGAAATGTATCTGCATGGTAAGAGGTAGTCTAGCCGGCAATAACAAATGCTGGCAAGGGTGTGGAGAAAAGGGAACCCTCATACACTGTTGGTGAGAATATAAATTACTACAACAACTATGAAGAACAGTTTGGAGGTTCCTCAAACAACTAAAAATGGAGCTATCATATGATCCAGCAATCCCACTGCTGGGTATATACCCAAGAGAAAGGAAGTCAGTGTACCGAAGAGATATCTGCACTCCCATGTTTGCTGCAGCACCGTTCACAGTAGCCAAGATTTGGAAGCAACCTAAGTGTCCACTAACACATGAATGGGTAAAGAAAATATGGTACATATACACCATAGAGTACTGTTTAGCCATAAAAAAAAGAATGAGATTCAGTCATTTGCAACAACACGGATAGAACCGAAGGTCCTTATGTTAAGTGAAATAAGCCAGGCGCAGAAAGACAAACTTCACATGTTCTCACTTATTTTGGGGAGTAAAAGTGTAAAACAACTGAATTAATGGAGATAGAGAGTAGAATGACAGTTACCAGAGGCTACAAAGGTTAGTGGGGGTGGAGGGTGTGGGAAGTGGGGATGATTAATACGTAGAAGTAGGGAATAAATAAGATGTCGTATTTCATAGCCCAACAGGGTGACTATAGTCGGTAATAATTTAATTGCACATTTAAAAATAATGAAGAGTATAATTGTATTCTCTGTAACGCAAAGGATAAAAGCTTGAGGTGATAGAAACCCCACTTACCTTGATGTGATTATTACACATTGTTGTCTGTATCACAATATCTCATATAGCCCAGAAATATATGCATCTGCTATGTGCCTACACAAATTTTTTAAAAAGAGGTAGTCTAGCAAATACAAAGAGTGTCAATTGAGGGACAATGCGCACCTCAGACTATGGTGAAAATGGAAGTCTCCATAGTCTTCGAAGAATGAGTTAGACTCAGATAACATTAGCCTAAGTAACTGTGGAGACAGCCATAACTGTGAGTGAGGACCAGGGTTTGAGAAACGCAAGGCAGGGGCTGTTCCCCAACGCTCACCCCCAGTACTCTATTGAGCCCAAGTGCTTAAAGAAATTGGACAGTTCCTATTTCTACCCACCTTGCTGCTTCCTTGATGATGGATTCAAAAAATCGTTTCCTGACTGCAGTAGGTCCTTGCACTCCTTCAAGCATTTTGAAGACTTTTTCATATTCTGAAGATGTTGAAAAAAAACTTCAGTATTATCAAATATAAAGAAGAATAGAAGTGAATCTACACCTCAGCAATCATGCTTCAGAGGCTGAAATGTTTTAAATGCTTAAATCAAGATACCTGCACATACAAAACCTAAATAATAAAAAAGACACCTGCACATACATACGAATGTAACTCCTTTAACCATAACCAAGTAACAAAAGAAAAAGAAAAAATGTACATGCTTTAGTCAAAGAAAAGAGGAACCACCATAAATTATGTGCAATCTCAACTCTGGCAAAGAATGAGCCTCAAGAGGTAACATGGATATCTTCTGAATCATAGAAAGAGTGACTTCCTACAGTTTTATAAAACAGACGTTCTTACACTACTTACTTCGTCCAAGGTATCGGATTTCCTTCACTACTTGATATTTTATATCAGCATTAATTTCTTGTTGGCTTTTGGGAGAGGAGGCTATTCCTCTGCATTCTAGGTCATCTCCAGAGAAACTGCTGGTAACGTTTCCTCCCACAGGTGCATTGCTACCAGGTTTCCGCATCATCCCATCTTTGCTGAAACCAGTGAAGTCATCAATCTGAGAATCCAATTGGCTGGGTGGAATACCATCTCCTGTCATAAGCTCTGGTGAAACAAATTTTGAGTAAAAGCCATCAGTTGGTGTTTGACCACTTTCTTTCCCCTCCACATAAACCTCATGAATGACAGATCTGGAAATCAAACTGAGAAGTTGAGCTGTGAGATACGTGTGTTTCATCACCCCTCTGGGTACATCTATGTGCTCCTCAGTTTCTAGGGAATTATTTATTTCATAAATGGGAGGATACACCAGGGAGAAATCCCAGGCCTGACAAACGGAGGCCAGGACACATAATACAATAAAACCACCTCTTATTTTCTGTCGCCTTGAATAGATATGGAAACCAAGTAAGACAGTACAACTCTAAAGCAACATTCACAGATCCCTGGTACTCATGGGATAGTTTCAGCTTGTTATGCTTTACAAGTTGAAAGCAGCAAGTCTCACTTGATATCATGATTTCTCAAACTCACTTACAAACTGCCATGCTTTACTGAGCTGGAACCCAGGCAACTGGGATACAACTCAACCGGTCTCCTGTTATATCAAACATATTCTGAGAAAATAGAGGCGGCCATTACTGCTAAAAGTTCTATACGCACTCCATCACCAAAAAGTCCCTTTTACTGTATGATTTTCCTCATCCTTCCTTTCTGTCTCACAAAAGTGACTTTCTTTTCACTCCAGGTCTGACACCTCTCATTTATTCATCGTCTCTGGCAGGCAGCATGCCAGTAGCTGGGGATCAGCAGTAAACAGCCCAGAGAGCAACGTTCCCTGCCCTTGTGGAGCGCACATCCTCATGGGGCGGTCAGACAGTACGTGCACAATGAGCAAATGAAACATACAGTGTTGGGCTAGTGGTAAGGAAGCAGTCCACAGGCCTGTGGGCAACAGCAGCAGAGGGAGCCCCAGGAGCTGCTGCTGGTTGGGCAGAGCCTTCTGTGGAGGTACCCTTGGGCAGGGCTTGAAGGAAAAAGCAGAGCTGCCTGCGCAGAGGCAGAGGGGGAGTTCCAGGCTGCGGTGAGGCCAAGGATATGGGCTGGAGTGGGGATGGACCGGGCACTACGGGGTGAAGGACAGTAGCAGAGAGAGTCAGGAGATGATGGGGCCCGTGTGAGGAGAGGGTGACGGAGGCCAGGCCACGCAGAACCTCGCAGACCAAAGCTGCTTCGCAGTCGGTTCTGAGTGCTTAGGAGTGTTGAGGATGGGTGTTCAGGAGCGACATGGCATCACGTGATTTACATGCCAACATCATGACCCGGCTGCAGGGTTGGAGGGTATGTGTTTGATGCGGGAAATAATGGGAAACATGGAGGTATCTCAGGAGCTCAGTGATTGATCGTGGCAGAGTGGAATGGAAGGAGAGAGAGAGATGCTGGGGTTCAGGAATTTTTTACAGTATTTAGAGAAGAGAAGAAAAAGAAATGTAGAAAAAAACAATGATGGGGTCGGGGGTGGTGGCTCGTGCGTGTAATCCCAGCACTTTGGGAGGCCGAGGTGGGTGGATCACCTGAGGGGGGGAGTTCGAGACCAGCCTGGCCGACATGGCGAAACCCCATCTCTACTAAACTTACAAAAATTAGCTGGGTGTGGTGGCTGGTGGTTGTAATCCCGCTACTCGGGAGGCTGCGGCAGAAGAATCACTTGAACCCAGGAGACGGAGATTTCAGTGAGCCGAGATCACGCCACTGCACTCCAGCCTGGCTGAGAAGAGCGAAACTCCATCTCAAGAAAAAAATGATAGGGATTCACCAATACGGACAAGAAATTAAAAAAAAAAAAAAGATTGTGGGAAATGGAAATCCTAGAAGGTTTTCATGAAGAAGCGAGTGAACAACTGTCAAATGCTGCTGAGAAATTAATGGCAATGTCAGCCGAAACTGTTAACCTTGACAAGGACAGTTTCTCTGGAGGGGATGAGGCAGGGGCATGAAGAGGAGGTGAGGACAGGCTTACTTACTCTTTTCTTTGGACATGGCAGAGCCTGCAATAAGGCTGTCTCCTGCTCCTTGTTTCCTTGCCAACAGGGCCATCCTCTGCCTTTTCTGATACGAAGGACTGTCACATTCCCTGGGACGTTTAAACACGGTTTCAGGATCTACAGCCACCTTCTCTGTTTTATCGGTCATTGTTTCCTGAAAAACATCAATGAACGTACTCCATTCACGACAAAAATCTAACAATCACAAAATGGCAAACAGTCTGCATATGTGTATACAACCAAGACTTTGAATCATTAATTTCACTTTTAATCATGAGCCAAGATTTACCAAGTCTGAACAAACACTCTGTTCTCAGGAAAGGAAACCCAATTTTAATGTACACTAAGTAAAACAGAAGAAAGATGGTGTAACCAAATCAATCAGAATGCTTGTGGAATAAGCAGCTGACATCAACGAAAAATAGATAAAAATATTATTACCTATTTGAAGATGTATAAGCCAATCTGTATTAACCCTTATTAGAAAAAATGGATGTATAAACCAATCTGTATTAACCCTTATTATACATTATATTTTAAATTTTATATTATATATATTTAATATATAAGTATTTATGCTTATATATTCAAACAGATGTATAAACCAACGTGTATTAACCCTTATTAGGAACCCTTATTAGAAGATTGATACAAAACTGATAACAACATCTGTCAAGGACTTTAGAAGGAAGAAAAACTACAAGATCAAGCCAAAAATACAAGCCAAGATCACCCCGAACTTAGACACAAAAATTCCAAACTAAGGGTGAGCAAATAAAATGTACTAGTACTTAAAAAGGACATACATCAGCCATGGTGGAGTATATTGCAGAAAGGCAACATTGATTTAACATTTGAAAATCGATAAACGTAGTGCACCACATTAACAACAACAACAACAACAACAACAAAAAAAACAGGGAAACACCGCATGATCATTTTCATACATGGATCAATGTTTAAAGTCCATTCATGATAAAAATTATCACCAACTTAGGAAAAAGGCAACTTTCTTAACCTGGTTAGCATATGTACAAAAAAATTGTAAATGCCATACTTTATAGTGATGTATCAGTATTTTCTCCCTGAGTTTGAAAACAAGACAAAGATGTCCACTATCCATTCAAGAATTTACTGGAGGTTCTAAAAAGTACCATAGCATCAGGAAAATATAACAGGTTTAAAATTTGGAAAGAAATAAAACTGTGATTATCCACAGATGACATTGTTCTGTGCATAGAAAAATGCAGAAGAATAAAATCATTATGGTTAATAAGCAAATTTAGTCAACATATTAGATATAATGAAAACCAATGGCATTTCTGTATAATTAATAGCAACAAATAATTAGAATATGAGATTTCAAATGTCATTAAAAACAGTTCCAAAAACATCAAATATTTAGGAATAAATCTAATCAAGATGTGCTAGAGTACTTCACAAAAATTATAAAACATCACTCAGAGAAATTCAAGACTGCAGTAAATGGAGAAAAATATTCTTTCCATGCATTGGAAGACATTTTTTTTTTTTTTTTGAGTCAGAGCCTCACTCTGTCACCCAGGCTGCAGTGCAGTGGCACAGTCTCTGCTCACTGCAACCTCCACTTCCCAGGTTCAAGCAATTCTCCTGCCTCAGCCTCCTGAGTAGCTGCGATTACGGGCGCCTGCCACGACGCTGGATAAAGAAAATGTGGTACATATACACCACGGAATACTATGCAGCCATAAAAAAGAATGAGTTCATGTCCTTTGAAGGGACATGTGTCAGCAAGCTAACACAGGAACAGAAAACCAAATACCACGTGTCCTCACTCATAAGTGGGAGTTGAACAATGAGAACACATGGACGCAGGGAGAAGAACATCACACAGTGGGGCCTGTCAGGGGTTGGGGGGCTAGGGGAGGGATAGCATTAGAGAAATACCTAATGTAGATGACGGGTCAATGGGTGCAGCAAACAACCATGGCATGTGTCTTCCTATGTAACAAACCTGCACGTTCTGCCCATGTATCCCAGAACTTAAAGTATAATTTTAAAAAAAGGAATATTATCGTAATGGCATTGGGTGAGTCAAAGATGTTTCTTAAAATGATAAAAAGCACTATCCATAAATAATACACTAATTAATAAAATTAAGAGAATCTGTTCATCTACAACACATTATTGAGATCGTGTAAAAGCAAAAAAGATTTATAGAAGATACTAAAATTGTATATGTATTTTTATATATGTACATATACGCCTGTGTGCCTGTGCGTATAACTCAAATACAGAATATATGGAAACTACAAATCCATTTTTAAAATACAAACATCTCAGTAAAAGCTGGGGGAAAATACCTGAAAAGGAACTTCATAAAAGGCATAGTTAAATGACCAATAAACACATAAAATGGTGCTAAAAAAAAAAAAAGAAAACAATAAATAGCTGGGTGCGGCGGCACTGCAATCCAGTCTGGGTGACAAAGGGAGACCCCGTCTCAAAAGACAAACAAAAATCAATAAATAAAAACAATTTCTTAAAAAGGTGCTCGATCTCATTAATCAGCAGAGAAATGCGAGTGTAGACATAAGGAGAGATCACTGCACACCCATCAGAGTGGCTGGAATGAAAGACTAACTGTACTGCGAGTGTTCAAATGTGGCACAGCTGGAACCTTTGAATATTTCTGGACTCCCATTCCCACACAGACACCTGAGGCTGTGGCTGAAAGGTCAGATAGAATCCCAGGAAAGAGCTCCGTCAGAATTGCGATCAACCAACCGAGGAAAAGCACCACAACCTGGGTCGAGACAGAGTTCCCAAGGTCACGTGGCCTCCTTCATGGCTGACACAGAGCTCCCTGAGTCCCACCATAGGCTTAGAGAATCCAAGGAACATTACCCCATTCCCCGGCGGCACCGGGAGAGAGCACCTACAGATAATAATTTTAAAAACCCAGCACCAAGAGAAAGCATCCAGTAAGCGTCCACAACGGGGATAAGCAGAACCAAAGAAAAGCCAACATATTGTAACTGAGAGCGAGCAACATCCGTGGACAAATGCGCCTCACGGCCGACATCAGCACCCAAGGAAGAGTCCACCAGAGGTTGAGATAAAGCCCCCGACAGTGACCCCACAGGGCTACGATCATGTGTCCGGGGCACAGCCACCCCCACCACGTTCCATGAGCACAGATAGTGTCCCCAGGGCGGAGTCCCCCTCAGGACAGCGACTGAGCGGGAAAGAAACACCGCGGCACCCGAGGCCGACACAGGCAACCAAGGCATGGCCCCCACCCCCCGGGCTCAGGTCATTTCAGCAGGAAAAGTCGCCTTTTCCATCACCGACAGGGAGCCCCCAAGAAGAGCCCCCAAGAAAAGCCCCCTGGCCCCACAACATAGCCGAGACGGGGTGCCCAAGGAAAACGCTCCCCCGCGGCTGACACAGGCGCCCATGGCGGTGTCCCCAGAGCTAAGCCACTTCCCCAAGGGAGCCCTCCCACACACCGGACAGAGAACACCACAGAAAAGACTCTTTCTGAGGAAAAAGGACACTTTCCAGGGCGAAATTAAAGCATCCAGGGAAAAACTGCCCACTCACAGTCCTGAAGTCCTGACCTTGCTGGAGGAGAGACGGCGGCACCTCACAAAATGGCAGTGAAGTTGTGGCGCCTCCCCGCTGGTGGCACTTTCTAGAAACCTGCCCTCTGGGAGTTGTGGGAAATGTGCCCCCTAGGGCACCAGGGAGTGATGTGCATGGGGAGATGTCTCACCAGAAGCACCGATCCTGTTTGGCCCAAGGGGGATGGGAGGAAGGGAAGTAGCCAGCCACAGCGTGCCTGCCCCAGCCGAACACTGGGAACCTGTTGGGGGCGCCAGAGTGCTGAGGAGAAGCCTCGTGCCCCAGAGAACCAGGAAGCGCAGCCTTCCCCTTCGTTGACTCTGGCGCCCTCTACAGGCGACCTTCAGTAACAACCGCACAGCAACATAAGCAGAGGAATGCAGAACCTTCTCACACAGTGGGATGAAATCGCCTGGGTAACATAGTGAGACCCCGGCTCTACAGAGCAACCTACCAACCAAAAAAACACACACACAAAAATTAGCTGGGCATGGTGGCGTGTACCTGTGGTCCCAACTACTTGGGAAGTTGAGGTGGGAGGATGGCTTGAACCCAGGAGGTGGAGGTAGCAGTGAGCCAAGATCGTGCCAGTGCACTCTCCATCCCAGACCATACAGAAGACTCCATCAAAAAAAAAAAAAAAAGAAAGAAAGAAAGAAAAAGAAGCAACAACAACAACAAACTGAAATTTTCATTTGAGGGGGTTGTTTTTTAAAGTCAACCCTGACCGGGCGCAGTGGCTCACGCCTGTAATGTCAGCACCTTGGGAGGCCGAAGTGTCTGGATCACCTGAGGTCAGGAGTTCAAGACCAGCATGGCCAACATGGTGAATCCCGTCTCTACTAAAAATACAGAAAATTAGCCAGGTGTGGTGGCACGCACCTGTAGTCCCGCTAAGGAAGGAGACCACTACTACTCCTGCTGCCCTCCTCCCCCTACCTTGCCTAGTTCACAAGACAGGAGGAAAGAAAGAAAGCAAAAAGTTGGAAAAAAAAAAAAAAAGTAAAATAAATAGCCAGACAACCTTGGCACCACCACCCGGCCCTAGGAGTTAAAAAAAGTAATAATAATATCAACCCCTGACCTAAACTACTTGTGTTATCTCTAAATTCCAGACACTGTATGAAAAAAAGCATTGTAAAACTTATTGTTCTGTTAGCTGCTGCATGTAGCCCCCAGTCACATTTCCCACACTTGCTCAATTTATCACGACTCTTTCACGTGGACCCCTTAAAGTTGTAAGCCTCTAAAAAGGCCAAGAATTTATTTTTCGGGGAACTCAGCTCTTATGACGCAAGTTGGCCGATGCTCCCAGCCGAATAAACCACTTCCTTCTTTAATCCGGTGCCTGAGGAGTTTTGTCTGCGGCTCATCCTGCTACATTTCTTGGTTTCCTGATTAACGGACAGTCGAGGCAGCCCCTTAGGCAGCTCATGCCTGCCCTGTAGAGCATCCCTGCTGGGAACTCTGGCCAGCTTGAGCGATGCGGATCCTGAGAGCGCTCCGGGGTAGGCATTTGCCCCTGTGGAACGCCTTGTCAGAGCAGTGCACAGCAGGCCCCCGCGGAGGATCAACGCAGTGGCTGAACACCAGGAAGGAACTGGCACTTTAAGTCTGGACATCTAAAACTTGGTAAGACTGGTCTTTGGAACTTGCCGACTCCATTTGAGTGGAAGCATGGCCAGATCACCCACGGTGTACCTGTACCAGCCCTTTGGTTTTTGTTTTTGACTTGACTTGAATTGCTTGATAATTTTAGTTTTGATTTTGACTTGACTTGAATTGCTTGATAAAAAGGCGTGCCTTTATTGGCACTTTGGTTTACTTTCCATGGAATGGAAGACATTATTAAGAGACATTATTGTTAATTCTCTCAGAATGAACATACCAATCATTTAAAATTCCACCGTGTTAACAAAATTTTTTCTGAAAATTGACAAACAGATAATTGTTTTAAGTATATGCAAATCGAAGATTTGGTAAAGCTAAGACAATCTTTAAGAAAAAGAACTAAGTTGGTAAATACACACTACTAAATATGAGATTTACTATAAAGGTAGAGTAATTAAAACCGTGTGGTATTGGAGCAATGACAGGTAAATACACCAAGGGCAGAGGACACAGAGGCCAGAAACAATCTGGAAATGGAAAATAGCTAGATTTACCACAGGAGAGCTCCTGTAAATCATTGTGGAAAGACTAGTGCTTTTAATAAATGCACTTCATAAATGCAGGGAAAATACAAACTTTGATTCTTACCCCATCCCACTGCAGAAAACATTATTAAAGATAGATAGTGAATCCAGTAAAAAATATAAGATATTAGCTTTACAGCTTTAGAATAGGCCAAGGTGTTTTTGATTAGGATAAAAAAGCTCTAACCGTAAAGAATACATTGTTTAATTAGACATGATTAAATGTAAAACTTCTATTCCTCAAAAGACACTCTTAAGAGAGTGGAAAAGCAAAGCATATATGTAGATTACATATTATATAATGTATAGGATAGGTTATATATAAAAATATACATTAATCATATATAAATATATATATATTATATATAATATAATATTTTATATATATACATATATATGTATCTGGCAACAACTGAGTGGAATCCAGAGTATATCCAGAACTACAAATCAATTTTAAAAGCAAACATCGCAATAAAATTTGGGGGGAAAAGCTGAATACGCATATCATAAGAGTCATACTCAAATATACCTTTAGTAATCACATAAAATATACCCGGACTCTGACTTTACTCCATTCCATGAAAATTTATTTGAGGTGAATAGGAGATCTAGAAGAAAACTTAGAATATTATCGTCATGGCATTGGGGGAGGCAAAGATTTTCACTTAAAATAATAAAGAGCTCTAGCCATAAACAAGACTGATTAATAAGATTAAGAGAATCTGTTCATCTAAAACACATTATTGAGATACTGTAAAAGCAAAACAGATTTGTAGAAGACATTAAAATTGCATATGTATTTTAATACATGTACATATATGCCTGTGTGCATGTGTGTATAACTGAAACCCAGAATATATGTAAACTACAAATCCATTTTTAAAATACAAACATCTCAATAAAATTTGGCAGAAAAGACCTCAAAGGGAACTTCCTAAAAGACATGGTTAAATGACCAATAAACACATGAAAAAGTGCTCCGAAAAAAAAAACAATAAATAGCTGGGCGCAGTGGCTCACGCCTGTAATCCCAGCACTTTGGGAGGCCGAATTGGGCAGATCACTTGAGTCCAGGAGTTCGAGACCAGCCTGGGCAATTTGGCAAAACCCCGTCTCTACTAAAAAATACAAAGATTAGCCAGGCTTGGTGGCATTCGCTTGTAGTCCCAGCTACTGAGGCACGAGAATCGAGCGAGCCTGGGAGCCCAAAAAACAATCAAAAATCGATAAATGAACACTTTAAAAAAGGGTGCTCAATCTCATTAATTAGCACAAAATTGCAAGTGTAGACATAAGGAGAGATCACTACACTCCCAAAGAGTGGCTGGAATGAAAGAATAATTGCACAGTGAGTTGTGTGCATGTGGCGAATCTGGAACCTTCAAACATTTCTGGGCCCCGATTCCTGCACAGACATCTGAGGCTATGGCTGAAAGGTCAGATAGAATCCCGGGGAAGAGCTCCCTCAGGACTGAGAACCAACCAAGGAAAAGCACCCAACCCTGGGGCGAGACAGAGCTCCCAAGGTCAGCTGGGCACCCTCGTGGCTGACACAAGAGTTCCCCGAGTCCCACCACAGGCTCAGAGAATCCAAGGAACAGCACCCCACTCCCCGACAGCACCAGGAGACAGCACCCACAGATAATAATTTTAAAAACCCAGCACCAAGAGAAAGCGTCTGGTAAGCGTCCCCATCAGGGATAAGCAGAACCAAAGAAAAGCCAACACATCCTAGCTGAGAGCGAGCAACATCTAAGGACAAATGTGCCCCACAGCCGAGAACAGCACTCAAGGAAGAGTCCCTCACAGGCTGAGGTAAAGCCCGCGACAGAGAGTGACCCCATAGGGCTGTGATCATGTGTCCAGGGCACAGCCACCACCACCCCGGCCCTTGAACATAGACAGAGCTCCCAAGGCAGAGTCCCCCCTCAGGGCTGCCACCGAGCAGGGAAGAAACACGGCCACACCCGAGGCTGACACAGGCAACCAAGGCAGGGTCCCCAACCCTGGGCTTAGGTCATTTCAGCAGGAAAAGCCCCTCGCATGAGTGAGGGAGCCCCCAAGAAAAGCCCCCCGGACCCGCAACACAGCCGAGATGGGGTGCCCAAGGAAAACGCTCCCCCATGGTTGACACAGGCGCCCATGGCGGTGTCCTCAGAGTGGAGCCACTTTCCCAGGGAACCCTACCACACACCCGACAGAGAACACCTCAGAAAAGACACTTTCTGAGGAAAAAGGACACTTTCCCGGGCGAAATTAAAGCATCCAGGGAAAAACTGCCCCACTCACAGTCCTGAAGTCCTGACCTTGCCAGAGGAGGGGCGGCAGCACCTCACAAAATGGCAGTGAAGTTGTGGCGCCTCCCCACTGTTGTAACTTTCTAGAAACTTGCCTTTTGGGAGTTATGGGAAACGTGCCCCCTCGCGTGCTTGGGAGTGATGCTCATGGGGAGGCGTCTCACCAGAAGCACCAATCCGGAAAGGCTCAAGGCGGATGGAAGGAAGGGAAGCTGACCGCTATCGCGTGACCTGCCCCAGCCTAACACTGGGAACCTGTGTGGGGCGCCAGAGTCCGGAAGAGAAGTTTTGCGCTCAGCAGGACCGCTGGCGCCAGCGGGAGAACCAGGAAGCGCAGCTCTCCCCTTAGCTGACTCTCTGGTGCTCTCTACAGGTGGCCTTCACTATCAACTGCACAGCGGGCAGAGGCAGAGGAACACAGAACCTTCTCACACAGCGGGATAAAAGGGTGAATTTGGAGCTGACAGGCAAATATATCTTGTGATATATTTCTCTGGCTTTGATATCAGGGTAATATTGGCTGCATAGAATGAAGTAGTGTTCCTCCGTTATTTTTTGGAAGACATTGCTAAGTACCGGTATTATTTCTTCCTTAAATGTTTGATAGAATTTACACGCGAAGCCATCTTGGCTTGGCTTGTATTTCTGGGGAGATTTTAAATTACTAATTAAATCTCTTTTCATGCTATAGTCCTAAGTCGATTTTCTACTTATTATTTATTTATTTATTTATTCATTTATTTTGAGATGGAGTTTCACTCTTGTTGTTCGCTCTTGTTGCCCGGGGTGGAGTGCAATGGCATGATCTTGGCTCACCCAACCTCCGCCTCCCGGGTTCAAGTGATTCTCCTGCCTCAGCCTCCCAAGTAGCTGGGATTACAGGCATGCGCCACCACGCCCAGCTAATTTTGTATTTGTGGTAGAGACGGAGTTTCTCCATGTTTGTCAGGCTGGTCTCAAACTCCCGACCTCAGGTGATCCGCCCGCCTTGGCCTCCCAAAGTGCTGGGATTACAGGCGTGAGCCACTGCACCCAGCCTGTTTCTTCTTGAGTCAGTAATTTGTCTTCCAAGAATTTTTTCCATTTTACCTAAGTTGTTTAGTTTGTTGGCGTAAAGTTGTTCATAATGTATTCCTTTTAATTTCTGTAAGGTCAGTATTAATAACCCCCCCTTTCATTTTTGATTTTGATAATCTGTGTAGTCCTTTCTATTTTTCTTGGTCAGTCAAGCTAAAAGATTGTTAGATTTTTTTTTCACCTTTTCGGTGAACCAACTTTTGATTTCATTGATTTTTCTGTTTCTTATTTCATTGATTTTCTTCTACTCTAATTGTCATCATTCCCCTCCTTCTGCTTGCTTGTATTAAATACATCAGTTTAAAACTTCAGGAATAACAAAAGATTTGTTTCGCAAAGGAAGATTTGAAATGTTAGACATGTAGAAATGCTTATGATATTGCAAGTAGCAGTCATTTCGACCAGTTAACCAGAAGGAAATTCGGTGTGCTGAAACCAAACAAGTTTTCTTTTGTGCCGGGCTTTTACTGATTTTGAAAATATCAAGTCTAGCTTGTGGGAAGCTGTTTATTGCATGAGCAGTTTATTTTTTTAATGTTTTAATATAGAGAATGCCCATGTTCACTAAATCCCACAAGTTTGTTTGTTTGTTTGTTTTTTAACTTAAAGGAAAGTATGTATTAACCAGCACATACACTATCCTCTTTGTGCTTTATCTCTGGTAATCCTTATAAGAGCACCATGAGTTAGATACTGTTTTATGCCCTTTTTATGGAAATAGAATCTTAGAGTGTACATTTAAGTAGCTCTCCCAGGTATAACCAGCTGGAAAAGTGACAGAACCTAGGTCTCTCAGATTCCAGAGACTGCACACACGAATACTATATCACACTGCTTACTGCTGTGAGTTCAGCAGAGAATTCCTTGTTTATATGGAAATAACAAAATTGATAGTATCCAGGATAATTGGCAACAGTTTACAAACCCTCTTTACCCCCACTTTGGTGATTTTAAGTGGGGTCATCTGTCCACTAAATTAAACAGATCTTAGGCTGGTCACACTTCTAAAATTGTACACCAAGTTTGTGTGTAAAGGTACTTTCCCAGGGAAAAATATCTGTAGATTTAATCAAATTATCCAAAGAGGGTTAGGCCCACTACCCAGCGTTCCCTGGATGATCAGAGAATGCCATGGAGCCTACACCCTTCCAGTGGGAAGAATAGTGCCAATTTATTTGCCATTTATGTTCTAGTTTTTAATCAGAGTGTTCTAGTCACACACACATAGTTAGCTATGAGGAATATCTGCAGATGCTGGTTCCTCCACTTCAAACGAGTCAGCTAACTCTAGGTGAAGAGCTTTATACTTTGGACTATGTGGTTATAAATGATGGGCAGGTAGGATAACTAGAACAGTGTATATGCTCATTAATACATACTTATCCCTTAAGTCTGAAAAAATGAACTTGTGGAATTCAGTGAAAATTGGCATTCTAAATATTAAAGTATTAATATTTAGAATTATAGATTTTTAGTTGGGATGGTGGTATAAGGAAGGTCAGCCCATTCTCAAACTGGGGTGGAGGCATAAGGGACTTGTTTAACCTAACCTAGTGGTGTGAACCTACAGGAAGTAGTGATGGTGGACTGAGTCATGACTTAGGTAAAGGGAGATGATTCTAGATCATGGAACATGATATAGATTCTAGACATGAGATCCTAAACTCTGTTTGGTACCAAGGCACACATTGCTAAGACAATCTGTGATCATGTACTCTCAAGAGGATCATATATTTCAGCTGTATAGCGCCAATTTATGTGCCAGTTACGTTCCAGTTATAAATCAAAGTGTTCTAGTAACACACATAGTTAATTATGAGGACTATCTGCAGATGCAGGCTTCTCCACTTCAAACGAGTCAACCAACTCCACCTGAGGAACTTCATGCTGCTGCCTATGTGTTTACAAATGATGGGCAGGTAAGATAACTCTTTCTATTTCTGCACAAATTGTGACATTCTTCGTATAATTATTTTCTCATTGGAAAGATGAATATAAACTATATGTGTTAATTCTCTTGATTTAAAAGATAAAATATGACACAGGAACTCTTATGTGAACATAAAATGGGAACTTTTTGATCCAAGAGTGGATTGGTTGTACTAGGAACTGATTTATTTTATTTTATTTATATCTTTTTTTTTTTTTTTTTTTGAGATGGAGTTTCACTCTTGTTGCCCAGGCTGGAGTGCAATGGCACGATCTCAGCTCACCGCAACCTCCACTTCCCGGGTTCAAGTGATTCTCCTGCCTTAGCCTTCTGAGTAGCTGGGATTACAGGCATGCGCCACCACACCCAGCTTATTTTTTGTATTTTTAGTAGAGACAGGGTTTCTCCATTTTGGACAGGCTGCTCTCGAACTCCCGACCTCAGGTGATCCGCCCACCTCGCCTCCCAAAGTGCTGGGATTACAGGCATGAGCCACCGCACCTGGCCGAACTGATGTTTTTAATTATCACATTCAATGCTCATAGTTGTTCTGCAGATATGTATTACTATCTACCCTTTAATAAGAAATCAAGGCTGACAGTGGTCAAATGGCTTGCCCCATGTGACACATGATAGGAGGTAGAGCCAGGGTTTGAACGCATATCTTTCTGACTCCAGAGTCTATATTCTTTCCCACTCCCCACAATAACTCCTTTAATATCGAGATTGCAGTCTACAGTATCTCTTTCTGTTATCCAAGTCACTAGTGCTCTGCCTAAAAAAATGACTAAGTATTCCTCGTGGAATATGAAGCACTAGGTGATGTTGCCATGATTGGATTGTCCTGATGGAGATCTTAATGTGAGTTTTGTGTTGTGTATGAGAGAGACTTACTAACTTCACCATTAAAACATGAAGACAAAGGGAATTGCATCTGCACTAGGACACAATTAGGCAATAATCTCTTCTGTAACAAAACCAGACTAAAGTTATTCCACCACATTCCCAAAACTCCTCAATTAATTAGGCTTTTCCTTAATTTTCTGTGCCCTTATTTTCTCTTTTTTAACAATAGTCATAAGAATCACACCTCACTCATAGGGATTGGCCAAGGATTGAGTTAATACATGTAAAGCATTGAGAACAGTACCTGGAGGGTAGTAAATGTTCAGTAAAAATGTTTTCACACATTCTCCACTCTGCTTTTATAGGAAATGAAAATGGTTTGGAAAATTTTTTAATCAAAAGTATATATTTGAATATAATTTTCATTAAATATGCTCCTGCATATTTAATGCAAGAGCATATTCTTTATTTCTTCAACTTTTACTTTAAGTCCTGGGGTACATGTGCAGGATGTGCAGGTTTATTACATAGGTAAACGTGTGGCATGGTGGCTTACTGCACCTATGAACCCATCACCTTGGTATTAAGCCCAGCACCCAGTAGCTATTTTTCCTGATGCATTCCCTCCCCCAACTCCTCCCCCAACAGGCCCAGTGTGTGTTGCCCTGCCCGACGTGTCCATGTGTTCTCATCATTCAGCTCCCACTTATAAGTGAGAACACGTGCTGTTTGGTTTTCTTTTCTTGCGTTAGTTTCCTGATGATAACGGCTTCTAGCTCCATCCATGTTTCTGCAAAGGACATGATTTCATTCCTTTTTTTTTTTTTTTCTTTTTTTTGAGACGGAGTCACGCTCTGTCGCCCAGGCTGGAGTGCAGTGGCATGATCTCGGCTCACTGCAAGCTCTGCCTCCCGGGCTCATGCCATTCTCCTGCCTCAGCCTCCCGAGTAGCTGGTACTGCAAGCGCCCGCCACCACGCCTGGCTAATTTTTTTTGTATTTTTAGTAGAGACGGGGTTTCACCGTGTTAGCCAGGATGGTCTCGATCTCCTGACCTCGTGATCCACCTGCCTCGGCCTCCCAAAGTGCTGGGATTACAGGCGTGAGCCACCGCACCCGGCCGATCTCATTCCTTTTTATGGCTGCATAGTATTCCGTGGTGTATATGTACTACATTTTCTTTATCCAGTCTATCATTGATGGGCATTTGGGTTGATTCCACATCTTTGCTATTGTGAATAGTGCTGCAATGAACATACACGTGCATGTATCTTTATAATAGAATGATTTATATTTCTCTGGGTATGTACCCAGTAATGGGATTGCTGGATCAAATGATATTTCTGCCTCTAGATCTTTCAGGAATCACCACACTGTCATCCACATGGTTGAAGTAATTTACACTCCCACCAACAGTGTAAAAGCAGTCCTTTTTCTCCACAGCCTTGCCAGCATCTGTAGTTTTTTGACGTTTTAGTAATCGCCATTCTGACTGGCATGAGATGTTATCTCATTGTGGTTTCGAGTTGCATTTCTCTAATGATCAGTGATGTTGAGCTTTTTTTCATATTTTTGTTGCCCGCGTGAATATCTTCTTTTGAGACGTGTCTGTTCATGTCCTTTGCCCACTTTTTAATGGGGTTGTTTGGTTTTCTTTTGTAAATTTGTTTAAGTTTCTTGTAGACTCTGGATAGTAGACCTTTGTCAGATGGGCAGATTGCAAAAGTTTTCTCCCATTCTGTAGGCTGTCTATTCACTCTGATGATAGTTTATTTTGCTATGCATATGCTCTTTAGTTTAATTAGATCCCATTTGTCAACTTTTGCTTTTGTTGCCATTGCTTTTGGCATTTTTGTCATGAAATCTTTGCCGGTGCCTATGTCCTGAATAGTATTGCCTATTTTTTTTTCTAGGGTTTGTATAGTTTTGTGTTTTACATTTAAGTCTTTAATCCATCTTGAGTAAATTTTTGTATAAGGTGTAAGGAAGGAGCCCAGTTTCAAATTTTGCATACAGCTAGCCAGTTCTCCCAGCACCATTAATTAAATAGGGAATCCTGTCCCCATTGCTTGTTTTTGTCAGGTTTGTCGAAGATCAGATGGTTATCACCGTGTGATCTTATTTCCGAGTTCTCTATTCTGTTCCATTGGTCCATGTATCTGTTTTTCTGCCAGCACCATGCTGCTTTGGTTACTGTAGCCCTGTAGTATAGTTTGAAGTTAGGTAGCGTGATGCCTCCAGCTTTGTTCTTATTGCTTAGGATTGTCTTGGCTATTCTGGCTCTTTTTTCGTTCCGTATGCATTTTAAAATAGCTCCTTCTAACTTGGTGAAGAATATCAATGATAGTTTAATGGAAATAGCATTGAATTTCTAAATTACTTTGGGCAGTATGGCCATTTTCACAATATTGATTCTTCCTATCCATGAGCATGGAATGTTTTTCCATTCATTTATTTACTCTCTGATTTCCTTGAGCAGTGGTTTGTAGTTCTCTCTGAAGAGGTCTTTCACTTCCCTTGTTAGCCATATTCCTAGGTAATTTATTCTTTTTGTAGGAATTGTTAATGGGAGTTCATTCATGATTTGTCTCTCTGCTTGCCTGTTTTTGGTGTAGAGGAATGCTAGCAATTTTTGCACATGGATTTTGTATCCCGAGACTTTGCTGAAATTGCTTATCAGCTTAAGAAGCTTTTGGGCTGAGACAATGGGATTTTCTAGATATAGGGTCATGTCATCTGCAAACAAAGGTAATTTGACTTCCTGTCTCCCTTTTTGAATACTCTTTATTTCTTTGTCTTGCCCGATTCCCCTGGACAGAACGTGTAATACTATGTTGAATAGGCGAGGTGAGGGAGGGCATCCTTGTTTTGTGCCAGTTTCAAGGGTAATGCTTCCAGGTTTTTCCCATTCAGTATGATATTGGCTGTGGGTTTGTCATATATGGCTCTTATTATTTTGAGGTATGTTCCTTCAATACCTGGTTTATTGAGAGCTTTTAATATAAGGGGATGTTGAATTTTATCAAAGGCCTTTTCCGCGTCTATTGAGATAAGCGTGTGGTTTTTGTCTTTAGTTCTGTTTATATGATGAATTACATTCATTGATTGGCCTATTCTGAAACGACCTTGCATCCCGGGGATGAAGCCAACTTGATCATGGGGGATAAGCTTTTTGATGTGCTGCTGGATTCAGTTTTCCGGTATTTTATTGAGGATTTTGCATCGATGTTCATCAGGAATACTGGCCTGAAGTTTTTTTTTGTTGTATCTCTGCCAGGTTTGGGTATCAGGGTGATGCTGGTCTCATAAAATGAGTTAGGTAGGAGTCCCTCCTTTTTAATTTTTTGGAATAGTTTCAGTAGTAATATTACCAGCTCTTCTTGGTACCTCTAGTAGGCAGGAACATATTCTTGGGTTATCCTTTGATGAAAACAGCTTTTAGTTAACATACATACTATACCCTTCATTTTCATGTTTTATTTACCACTAACATTGTAAAGCACGCCCTACCCCTGCCTGATTCCAAGATCAACATATCGGAATCTCCATAAGGTTGGAGGTGGGAAAATTTATCTTTTCAATCTATCCTACCCTTCATTATCTATATGTATCATCTAATAAAGTATTAATGAGTATTGGTTAATAACTAACTTTAAAGCACTAAAAGAGGCCTGGTGTGGTGGCTCGCACCTGTAATCCCAGCACTTTGGGAGGCCGAGGTGGGAGGATCAGGAGGTCAGGAGATCAAGACCATCCTGGCTAACACGGTGAAACCCCGTCTCTACTAAAAATACAAAATAGCCGGGCGTGGTGGCGGGTGCCTGTAGTCCCAGGAACTCGGGAGGCAGAGGCAGTAGAATGGCGTGACTCGGGGAAGCAGAGCTTGCAGTGAGCCGAGATCATGCAATTGCAATCCAGCCTGGGCGACAGAGCAAGACTCCGTCTAAAAAAAAAAAAAAAAAAAAAAGCACTAAAAGATAAAAAAGGTATTTCTTTTTTTTTCTCCCCTAACAAGGGCTGAGACAAAATGATGTGTACTTCATGAGAGAGATAACCATATGTTTATACCTTTGGATGATGAAAGCCACTCATTCCCCAAGCATTCTGATTTATCATGACTGTACCATGTTTGACTTTGGATAACACCTTGTATTTTACCTTCCCTTGTTTCACTGAGACTTGATTAAAATTAGCTTGCCTTTTCTGAGAGCATCGTGTATGTTCAGGGATGAGAAATCTTTGACCTGTGACTAAAACTTACATTAATGATATAAATGCATGGCTGTGTATGCATATGAAGACTGTGACTTTGCAGTGGTTGGATTTGTCTTTAATGGAATATGTTCACTGATGTTTTTCAGCAAATGAGGAGTGATGAAGTAAATCTGGTTGCAACAGGGCATCAAAGCAAAAAGAAGCATTCCAGAAAATCCAAGAGACACTCTTCATCTAAGAGAAGGAAGAGTATGTCCTCGTGGTTAGACAAACAGGAAGGTGAGGGGGAATCCAATCTTTGGGCCTCAACCATGTCAAAGGACATTTGTAGTCATGTCCTTGAGGGATGAACAGATACGAGCACATTTGCAAGTGGAAGGGCAAGGTTCTAATTAGGTGCAACAATTTGGAGTTGTTGCAAGCGTTAGATGAATGAAGCAGGTTCCTGAGGCAGAAGGAGATGGTGGGCTCAACAAGAGGATGGGTCTGCTCACTTTCTGCCTGTCCTCACATTCCGCTCTAACCCAGTGTGGTCTGGCTTCTTAGTGTACTCCAATGAAACTACTATCATCAAGGTCACCAGTGTTTGCTACACTTTGGCGTTAATGTCTCAGCAGCATGCGACACAGTTGTTTACTCCCTCCTGCACGGAAAGCTTCTTGGGTCCCCAGACACCTGGATTTCTTACCCTGTTACTAGAGACTCATTTTCCTTCTCTTTTTTGTTTTTCTCCTCTCCCTTCCCACCTCTAAATATTTCGGAGCCCCAAAGCTTAATCCTAGACTCTCTTCTCTTCAATATACTATCTCCTTAGGCGATGCCATGCTGTCTTAGAATTTTAAATGATTCACACTATAAGAATTCTCACCATTATACTTCTACACTACAACTTGCTCCTGAAATCCAGACTCAAATACGACTACACTCGCGGTATCTTTACTGGGTGTCTAATAGGCATGTAAAATTCAACTGACTCTACATGCTCAAATTTCTGACCTCCCTCTCTCCAAAAATACTCTACTTTTATCTTTCACTATTTCAATTAAAGATACTGTCCATTAGGTGAAACATCCACAAAGGTGTAACAACCAGCTGTTCACAGGTATGGGGGATTGAGGAATCCTGGTTTTTACAGTTTGCAGCTATCCATCGGGCAAATAATCCCACCATGGCCTAGTTCAAGCTGTCAACATAAGGTCACTGAACCAGATTCAGGAAGAGTTGGCAGCACTCAGCTCTCATGGTCGGTTGCCTAACACCTCCTGAACACCCCTGGTGTACTTTTACTTAGCAGTTCTAGTCAAAATACTTAAAGTCACTTATGAGTTATCTCATGATTCTTTTATTACTCTCTCATTTCCCATTTCTTAGCAAGTCCAGCAGTAGATGCCCAGTATAAATTCTGCATCCAACCATTTCTCTCTATGCCTCCAGTGCACGCTGCCGTGATCTGTCTCCAGGCTAGTACAATGCCTTCTTAGCTCTGTGTTTCTAATCTTCGCTCATCTATCGCATACTCTCTAACCCTGTGGCTAGATAATTATTTCAGCACGTAAATCACATCATGCCATGTCCCTCCTGAAAACCCATCCTCATCTCTCCTAAGCACTCAGAACAGACCCTGAACTGGCTTTGGTCTCCAAGCCTCTGCACGGCCTGGCCTCTGTCACCCTCTCCTAACATGGGTCCCATCCATTTCCTCCTGGCTCTCTCTGCCTCTGTCCTTCACCTCTGTAGTGCCCGGTCCATCCCCACTCCATTCCCTACCCTTGGCCTCACTGCAGCCTGGAACTCTCCCTCTGCCTCTGCACAGGAGGCTCTGCTTCTTTCTCCAAGCCCTGCCCAATGGCACTTCTTCAGAAGCCTCTGCCAAACCAGCTGCAGCCCCGGGGGCTCCCTCTGCTGCTGTCTCCCACAGGCCTGTGGACTGCTTTTCCAACACCAGCCCAATGCTGCTTGTTTCATTTGCTCATTGTGCATGTACTGTCTGACTGCCCCATGAGGATGTGAGCTCCACAAGGGCAGGGAACGTTGCTCCCTGGGCTGTTTACTGCTGATCCCTGGGTCCTGGCATGCTGCCTGCCACAGATGATGAATAAATGAAAGAGGCGACAGACCTGGAGTGAAAAGAAAGTCACTTTTTCTAGATAGAAGGGGAGGATCTGTAGAATCATATAAAAATACAGATGTGTGATGATGGAGTGGAGATAAGAGTGTTCAACTCCAATAGCCACGTGTATTTTCTCAGAGTATTTGGGGTAGAAAGGAGGCAGGTTAAGGAGGGCTCACTTAGTCTGGCTTCCTGCTGTGCACAGCATGGCATTTATAGGTGAACTATACAAATAATATCAAGTGAGAATTGTCTAAAGGGCAGCAAGATGATACAAAATGACGAATACAAAAACTTGTGAATGTTTATTCTGCTGTCGTACTTCTTTACTGCATATATTCATTATGCCAAGAGGTAAAAAGGTAGTTTTATTGTATTATCTGACCTGATCTCTGTCACAAGATCTGAGATTTCCACGTGGTAAATCCTTCTGTTTCATGAAATAAATAATTCTTTAGAACCTGATTAATACATAGCTGTCCCTCTGGGGGAGGATGGGACAAAACACACCTATCTTGCAGCTCAACCTCTTCATTTGGTTTCCAGCTGCTAGCATCACTCACAATGTCGATGAAGAGAAGGTAAAAAATGGCCAATCTGCACACAATAATGTCATTGCAACTGTTCCATCAGTGCTTATTAGTATGGCAGCAGCTGGTATTTCATCCATGAGTACCAGGGACCAGTGTAAATTTGCTCACTTGTTATACTGTCCTACGAGGATTCCACTACGCACCATATATGCATAGTGTCGTGAGGGAAGAAGGTAATTTTGTTGTATTATCTTTTCTGGCCTCAATTTTAGGGTTCTCAGATTGCTACCTGGTGTATCCTTCTTCTTTATGAGATAATTTCCTAGATACTGAGCATCAGTGGGGCATGCCTGTGCCATTGACATAATGCACTTACCTCACAGCTCAACCACTTCATTTGGTTTCCAGATGCTGCAGTCACTCACAGCATTCGTGAAGAGAGGATAAATAACGGCCAACCAGCAGCTGATAACGTCTTGTCAACTGCTCCACCATGGCCTGGTAATATGGCAGCAGCAGGAATTTCATCCATAAGTATGAGAGATCTGTGTATGTCTACTTATTAATTGTACTGTCCTATTTGGTTTCCATAAGCAGGCATATTTTCATGAATTATAGAAGGTGGTTTTGTTGTATATTCTTTCCTAGCCTCAATTTGAGGGGTATCAGATGGCCAGCTGGCATATCCTCCCCTGCTTTTTTAGACAATTTCCTAGAAATTGAACACAGAGGAATATACCTGTGGGGTTGACATAATGCACTTACCTCACAGCTCAACCTCTTCACTTGGTTTCCACACGCTACTGTCAATCACAGTGTCCATGAGGAGGGGATGGAAAATGGTCAACCCCAATGAGATAATGTCATGTCAAATGTTCTATCAGGGCTTATTAATATGACAGGAGCTGGTATTCCAGCGATGAGTACCAGGGATCTGTGTGTGTTTGTTTATTAGTTGTAGTGTCCTCCTTGGTTTCCATATGCATGCGTAATGTCATGAAGGGAAGAAGGTGGTTTTGTTGAATTATCTTTCGTGACCTCAACTTAAGTGGACTCAAATCATTATATGATGTATTCTCCTGCATTAGGGGATAATTTCCTAGAAACCGAGCATCAGTGGGATATACTGGTGCAATTGTCATAATGCACATACCTCACAACTCAACCTGTTCCATCGGTTTCCAGATGCTACCATCGCTCACAATATCCGTGAAGAGAGGATGGAAAATGGCCAATCTCGAACTGATAAAGTCTTGTCAACTGCTCCACCACAGCTTGTTCATATGGCTGCAGCTGGTATTCCATCCATGAGTACCAGGGATCTGCGTATGTCTGCTAATTAGTTGTACTGTCATACTTGTTTTCCATAAGCATGGATATTTTCATGAAAGGTGGAAGTCACTTTTGTTGCATATACTTTCCTAGTCTCAATTTGAGGGGTCTCAGATGGCCACCTGGCATATCCTCCCCTGATTTCTTAGATAATTTCCTAGAAACTGAGCATCAGAGGGATATACCTGTTGGGCTGACATAGTGGACTTACCTCACAGTTCAAACTCTTCGTTTGTTTTCCAGATTCAACTGTTACTCACACTATCTGTGAAGAGAAGATAAAAAATGAACAAATGGCACCTGATAAATTCTTGTCTACTATTACAGCGGGGCTTATGAATTTCACAGGGGCTGGTATTCCACCCCTGAGTACCAGGGATCAGTGTGTGTTTACTAGTTGTACTGACCTACTTGTTTTTCGTACGCATGCAGTGTCATGCAGGGAAGAAGGTGGTTTTGTTTTATTATCTTTTCTGGCCTAAAATTCAGGGGTCTCAAATCACCACCTGATATGTCCTCCTGGTTTATGGGATAATTTCCTAGAAACTGAGCGTCAGAGGGATATACCTGTGGCACTGACGTAATGCACTTACCTCACAGCTTGAACTCTTCATTTGGTTTCCAGATTCTACCGTCACTCACAATATCCATGAAGAGAGAATGGAAAATGGCCAACCCCAACCTGATAACGTCTTGTCAACTGGTCCCACAGGGCTTATTAATATGGCAGCAACTCCTATTCCAGCCATGAGTGCCAGAGATCTCTGTATGTCCACTTATAAATTGTACTGTCTTACTTGGTTTTCATATGCATACATAGTGCCATGAAGGGAGTAAGGTGGTTTTGTTGTGTTATCGTTTCTGGCCTAAATCTGAGGGGTCTCACATCACCACCTGATATATCCTACTGCTTTATGAAATAATTTCATAGAAACTGAGCACCAGAGGGATATACTTGTGAGTTGGCATAATGCACTTACCTCACAGCTCAACCTCTTCCTTTGGTTTCCAGATGCTACAGTCACTCACAATGTCTGTGAACAGAAGATGGAAAATGTCCAACCAGCACCTGATAACGTGTTGTTGACTCTTCGACCACGGCGTATTAATATGACAGACACTGGTATTTCACCCATGAGTACCAGGGATCCATGTAAGTTTGTTTATTTGTATTACTGTCCTACTTGGTTTCCATATGCATGCATAGTGTCAAAAAGCATACAAGGTGGTTTTGTTGTATTGTCTTTCCTGGTATTTCACCCATGAGTACCAGGGATCCATGTAAGTTTGTTTATTTGTATTACTGTCCTACTTGGTTTCCATATGCATGCATAGTGTCAAAAAGCATACAAGGTGGTTTTGTTGTATTGTCTTTCCTGGCCTCAATTTCAGGGGTCTCGTATGGCAACCTGGTATATCCTCCTGTTTATGAGATAATTTCCTAGAAACTGAGCATCAGAGGGATATACCTGTGGGGTTACCATAATACACTTACCTAACAGCTCAGCCTCTTCATTTGGTTTCCAGATGCTACCATCACTTACAATGTCCCTGAGGAGAAGATGGAAAAGGGCCAACCCCAACCCCAACCTGATAACATCTTGTCAACTGCTTCAACAGGGCTTATTAATGTGGCAGGAGCTGGTACTCCAGCCATCAGCACCAATGGCCTGTGTATGTTTGCTTGTTAATTGGATTATCCTGCTTGGTTTCCATATACGTGCATATTGTCATGAAGGGGAGATGGAGGTTTTGTTGTATCATCTATCTTGAGCTCAATTTGAGGGATCTCAGATCACCACCTGTCATGTCCTCCGGCTTTATGCAATAATTTCTTAGAAGCTGAGCATCATAGGGATATACCTGTGGGGCTGACATAATGCACTTACTCACAGCTCAACCTCTTCATTTGTTTTCCAGATTCCACCGTCCCTCACAATGTCTGTGAAGAGAAGATGGAAAATGACCAACCGCAACCTAATAACGTATTGTCAACTGTTCAACCAGTGATTATTTATTTGACAGCAACTGGTATTCCGGGCATGAATACCAGGGATCAGTGTATGTTTGTTTACTAGTTGTAGTGTCCTAGTTGGTTTACATATGAATGCACAGTGTCATAAAGGGAAGGAGGTTGTTTTATTGGATTCTCTTTCATGAGCTCAATCTGAGGTGTCTCAGATCATCACTTGCTGTATCCTCCTGCTTTATGAGTTAATTTCCTAGACCCTGAGCATCAGAGGGATATACCTGTAGGGCTGACATAATACACTTAGCTCAGAGCTCAAGCTTTTCATTTGGTTTCCAGATGCTACCATCACTCACAATGTCTGTGAAGAGAGAGTGGTAAATAACCAACCACTACCTAGTAACGCCTTGTCAACTGTTCTACCAGGGCTTGCTTATTTGGCAACAGCTGATATGCCAGCCATGAGTACCAGGGATCAGCGTAAGTTTGTTTACTAGTTGTGGTGTCCTACTTGGTTTCCATATGCATGCATATTGTCATCAAGGGAAGAAGACGGTATTGTTGTATTATGTTTTCTGGCCTCGATTTTAGGGTTTTCAGTTGCTCCCTGGTATATCCTAGTTCCTTAGGAGATAAATTCCTAGATAGTGAGCATCAGAGGGGGTATTCCTGTGGGATTGACATACTGCACTTACCTCACAGCTCATCAACTACATTTGGTTTCCAGATGCTACCATCATTCACAATCTGCGTGAAGAGAAGAAAGATAACAGCCAACCAACCCCTGATAACGTCTTGTCAGCTGTTACACCAGAGCTTATTAACTTGGCAAGAGCTGGTATTCCACCCATGAGTACCAGGGATCAGTGTATGTTTGTTTACTAGTTGTACTATCCTACTTGGTTTCCATATGAATGCAGTATCATAAATGGAAGAATGTGGTTTTATTGTATTGTCTTTCGTGAGTTGAATTTGTGGGGTCTCAGATCGCTGCCTGGTATATCCTCCTGCTTTATGTGATAAATTCCTAGAAACTGAGCATCAGAGGGATATATACATGTGTGCTTGGCATAATGCACTTAACTCACAGCTCGACCTCTTTATTTGGTTTCTAGATGCTACCGTCAATCACCATGTCCATGAAGCAAGGATGGAAAATGGCCAACGAAAACAGGATAACGTCTTGTCAAATTTTCTATCCGGGCTTATTAATATGGCAGGAGCTAGTATTCCAGCAATGAGTTCCAGGGATCTGTGTATGTGTGTTTTTTAGTTATACCATCCTCCTTGATTTCCATATGCATGCATAGTGTCATGAAGGGAAGAAGGTTGTTTTGTGAATTATCTTTCCTGGCCTCAATTTGAGGGGCCTCAGATCATCATATGATGTATTATCCTGCTTTATGGGATAGTTTTCTAAAAACTCATCATCAGTGGGATATATCGGTGGGGTTGACATAATGCACGTACCTCACAGCTTGACCTCTCCCTTTGGTTTCCAGATGCTACCATTACTCACAGTGTTCGTGAAGAGAAGATGGAAAGTGGCAAACCCCAAACTGATAAGATCATATCAAATGTTGCACCACAGCTTGGTCATATGGCTTCAGGTGGTATTCCATCCATGACTACCAAGGATCTGTGTATGTCTGTTAATTAGTTGTACTGTCATACTTGGTTTACATATGCATGCATATTTTCATGAAGGGTAGATGTGGTTTTGTAGTATATTCTTTCCTAACCTCAATTTGAGGGATCTCAGTTGTCCACATGGCATATCCTCCCCAGCTTTCTTAGATAATTTCCTAGAAACTGGGTATCAGAGGAATATATCTGTAGGGCTGACATAATGCACTTACCTCACAGCTCAACCTCTTCATGTGGTTTCCAGATTTTACCATCACTCACAATGACTGTGAAGAAAAGATTAAAAATTAGCAAAGAGCACCTGATACATTACTGTCAACTGTTACAGCAGGGCTTATGAATGTCACAGGGGCTGGTATTCCACCCCTGAGTACCAGGGATCAGTGTATGTTTGTTTACTAGTCGTACTGTCCTACTTGACTTCCATACGCATGCAGTGTCATGCAGGGAAGAAGGTGGTTTTTTTGCATGATCGTTTCTGGACTAAATTTGAGGGGTCTCAGATCACCACCTGTTATAGCCTCCTGTGTTACGGAACAAGTTCTTACAAACTGAACATCAGAGGGATATACCTGTGGTATTGACATAATGCACTTACGTCACAAGTCAACCTCTTTATTTGGTTTCCAGATGCTACCGTCACTCAAAATGTCCATGAAGAGAGGATGGAAAATAACCAACCACAACCTAGTTATGACTTGTCAACTGTTCTACCAGGACTTACTTATTTGACAGCAGCTGGTATTCCGGCCATGAGTACCAGGGATCAGTGTATGTTTGCTTATTCAGTTGTACTGTCCTACTTGGTTTTCATATGCATGCCTAGTGTCATGAATAGGAGAAGGTGGTTTTGTTGTATTATCTTTCATGAGTTCAATTTGAGTGTTCTCAGATGGCCATCTGGCATATCCTCTCCGGCTTTACGGTATACTTTTCTAGAAGCTGAGCATCAGGAAGATATACCCGTGGGGTTGACATAATGCACTTAACTCAAAACTTAACCTCTTTATTTCTGTTCCAGATGCTACCGTCACTCACAATGTCCATGAAGAGAAGATTAAAAATGGCCAAGCAGCATCCGATAATGTCTTCTCGACTGTTCCACCAGCACTTATTAATATGGCAGCAACTGGTGTTTCATCCATGAGTACCAGGGATCAGTGTAAGTTTATTCACTTGTTGTACTGTCATACTTGGTTTCCATATGCATGCATAGTGTCATGAGGGAAGAATGTAGTTTTGTTGTATTACCTTTTCAGGCCTCAATTTTAGGGTTCTCAGATTGCTACCTGGTATATCCTCCTTCTTAATGAGATAATTTCCTAGATACTGAGCATCAGAGGGGTATGCCTGTGCGGTTGACATAATGCACTTACCTCACAGCCCAACCTCTTCTTTTGTTTCCAGATGCTGCAGTCACTCACAACATCCGTGAAGAGAAGATAAATAACAGCCAACCAGCACCTGGTAACATCTTGTCAACTGCTCCTCCATGGCTTCGTCATATGGCAGCAGCTGGAATTTCATCCACGATTACCAGGGATCTGTGTATGTCTGCTTATTAGTTGTGCTGTCCTACTTGGTTTCCCTAAGCAGGCATATTTTCATGAATGGTAGAAGGTAATTTTGTTGTATATTCTTTCCTAGCCTCAGTTTGAGGGGTATCATATGTCCACCTGGCATATCCTTGCCTTCTTTCATTGATAACTTCCTAGAAACTGAGCATCTGAGAGATATACCTATGGGGTTGACATAATGCACTTACCTCACGGCTCAATCTCTTCATTTGGTTTCCAAATGCAACCGTTACTCACCATGTCTGTGGAGAGAAGATAAAAAACGGCCAACCAGCATCTCATAACTTCTTGTTAACCCCTCCATCAGGGCTTATTAATATAGCAGGAGCTAACATCCCAGCCATGAGTACCAGGGATCTGTGTATGTTTTCTTATAAGTTGTACTTTCCTACTTGATTTCCATATGCATGCATAGTGTCATCAAGGGAAGAAGGTGGTTTTGCGGTATTACTTTTGCTTGCCTCAATTTCAGGGTCTCTGATTGCCACCTGGTGTATCCTCCTGCTGTATGGGGTAACGTCCTGGAAACTGAGCATCAGCAGGATATCCCTGTGGGGTTGTCATTATGCACTTACTTCACAGCTCAACCTCTTCATTTTGTTTCCAGATGTCACCACCACTCACAGTGTCCATGAGGAGATGACAAATGGCCAACAGGCACCTGATAACTCCTTGTCAACGGTTCCACCTGGTTGTATTAATCTGTCAGGAGCTGGTATTTCATGCAGAAGTACCAGGGATCTGTGTATGTTTGTGTATTGGTTGTACTGTCCTACTTGGTTTCCATATGCATGCATAGTGTCCTGCAGGGAAGAAGGTGGTTTTGTTGTATTATCTTACTCGAACTTAGTTTGAGGGGTCTTGGATCACCACCTGGTGTATCCTCTTGCTTCATGAGATAACTCCCTAGAAACTGGGCATCAGAGGGATATACTGTGGGGGTGACCTAATGCACTTATCTCACAGCTCAATTTTTTCATTTGGATTCCAGATGCTACTGTCATTCACGATATCCAGGAGGAGGAGATGGAAAATGATCAAACCCCTCCTGATGGCTTCCTGTCAAATTCTGATTCACCAGAGCTGATAAATATGACAGGACATCGTATGCCACCCAATGCATTGGATTCTTTCTCTCACGACTTCACAAGTCTCAGCAAAGATGAGCTGCTTTACAAACCTGATAGTAATGAATTTGCGGTAGGCACCAAAAACTACAGTGTCTCTGCAGGTGACCCACCAGTTACAGCAATGTCTTCGGTGGAAACTGTGCCAAATACACCACAAATATCTCCTGCCATGGCAAAGAAAATTAATGATGATATAAAATATCAATTAATGAAAGAAGTTCGAAGGTTTGGGCAAAGTAAGTACTGCAAGAATGTCTATCAATGAAAGCATGAGAAGTGTCTCATTCTATGATTTAGAACAGAATTGAGCTGCCTCTTGAGCTCATTGTTTGGCTGAATTGGATCTATATATAATTTAGCATGGCTTTACTTTAATTTCACTGAAAATTGCTAATATGTCTGCTTAAGTGTTTTGTTTTCCTTTGTTAGTGTTCACAATAGTTTCCTTAGTAATATACAGATGTCGTGATTTAAGCATTCAAAACACAAACACTATGTAACATTGTAGCCCATGAAAAATGTATACTGTGGTAGTGGATGCACTAAGATTGAGGTATATTTCATTTTTGTAATTGTAGAAATACTAATTTTTAAAATATCTTCAGATTATGAAAGAATTTTCATTTTGCTTGAAGAGGTACAAGGATCTATGAAAGTCAAGAGACAATTTGTTGAATTTACCATCAAGGAAGCAGCAAGGTGAGTGCAAAAAGGAACTGTGCTATTGTTTTAAGCACTTGCGCCCAATTTGGGACAGGGGCAGGAAAAAATCATGGTTTGTTCCTCCTAATCCCTGGCCCTCAATCATAGTTCATGCTATTTCCACAGGCATTTAGGTTGATACTATCTTATTCTAACACTTTCTTCCAATACCATGGAGGCTTCCAAATTTATCAAAATCTGGGAGTGTATGTGGGCCCTCAGTTGACTCACTTTGTATTTTTCTAGTTTGTATCTTTCAATGAGGATGCATTTTCTGTTTGCATGTAGATGGTAAATTCTATTTTGTATCCACTCTACCTCTTACATCTCATAGATCCTGTAGGTATCCTCTGGTGAATGGAATACCTCTTTAATTTCAGGTTTAAAAAAGTTGTCTTAATTCAGCAACTCGAGAAGGCGCTTAAAGAAATAGATTCCCACTGCCATCTCAGAAAAGTTAAGCACATGAGAAAAAGATAATTGTGTTAGTGCAAAGACCAAGGAGAAACAAGGACATATGCTGTAGGATGGAACAGGTTATTGCTGAAGCTCCCTATAATCCTGAAACGAAGAGAATTCCCTTCCAGAAGCTACGAAAAAGGGAGCTGTTTAAATTTAATAAATCTCTGTTAGTAAAAGCTGCACTTTTCTTGTTTGTTGGTTTCTTCTTCCACCTGAGGAGGGATATGAGTTAACAACTCACCAAGATATTTAGTATTACAGTCCTGGTTTCTGCAGCACCTCACATTGCTGTAGCTGGTACTTATAACTGCCTTCTTTCACTACCCATTTCTCATTCCCTTTGCCCTGAGATAGTATGTCAGCCAGTCATGGTGCTTGGCCTCGCAGGTTGACTCAAACCTTCATTACTGAACATTCTGGACCATTCGATATCCTGCCTGGATTGGGTTGCTGTAATTTTCCATTAAGTGTAATCGAAAAACATGGGAGGGGCCAGGCGCAGTGGCACCTGCCTGTAATGCCAGCACTTTGGGAGACTGAGGCAGGCAAATCACAAGGTCAGGAGTTCGGGACCAGCCTGGCCAGCATGGTGAAACCCCGTCTCTACTAAAAAAAACCAAAAAATTAGCCGGGCATGGTGGCCCGCGGCTGTAATCCCAGCTACTCAGGAGGCTGAGGCAGGAGAATTGCTTGAACCTGGGAGGTGGAGGTTGCAGTGAGCTGAGATCACGCCACTGCACTCCAGCCTGGGCAACAGAGTGAGACTTCATCTCAAAACAAACAAACAAACAAACAAAATGGGAGGTCTAAGCAGCTCTCTAGACATATCAGACATACTCTTTTTTAGCCCCTGGTGTAGTGCAATTAATCCCCCTTTCATCATCAGGTTCATCACCCCCAGACACTAGATGACCCCCTCCTTTGATTCTGGATGGAAATTGATGAAGACACCAAAATGGCCAGCTGGCAGTATCAATCTGTTCTCAATAGAATCACTGTTGTGTCGCTTGGTGAAAGCATTTCTTCCTTTGGAACTAAGACTTCTAGTTCAGCAGAGCCTAAAGTCAGAAGGATAAGAAGCATTTTTGCTAGTCGATCACTGGGGTGAATAGTGAATAGAGACACTCCCAGTTTTACTTCTTGATTCTAGGACCCATGGATCCTAACTATGGGAGAGAAAGCAAAGTATGCTGGATGCAGATATACTGCAAACACTGCTTCCTAAAAGTAATTTCTCTGACCTGCAAGGTATTGCCACCTAGCTAGCACTGTAACTGAGTTCCACAAGGCCATTCCACTGTTCTGTTGATCCAGTCATTTTAAGATAATGGGGGGCACTTTGGGAGGCTGATGTGGAGTCACAGACCAAGTGGGCAAGACACTACCATCTCTTGAAAAAATGATGGGGGATATGGGGATATACGTAATAAGAACAGTGAATTTCTATGAGCATGGGCCCATCACTGCACTTTTTATATTCTGTGAAGTGAGGGCCTTTTTTCGAGGTGATGCTGTGTGGAATACCATGATGGTAAATAAGGCATTTTTCTAAGTGCACAAATGTTGCTTTTCTCAAAGTACTGTGGGTGGGAAGGAAGATCCATAATCAAAGTAAGTGTCTATTTGAGGAAGAACACAGCCCTGTCCCTTCCATAGTGGAAGTGGTCCAGTGTAATCACCTGCCATCTGGTAGCTGGCTGATAACTCTGCAGGCAGGTGTCATATAAGAGGCTCAGTGTTGCTCTCTGTTTCTGGCAGATTGTACACTCAGCAATGACTATGTTGCAGAATTTTGCTTCTTAGATAAGCTAAAACCAAGTTCTTGTCACACGACCAGGAAAGATTAGGTTCGCGGATGCATTGAAGGGTGAGGAGCGGAATTTATTGGTTGAAAAGAAAAAATAGGAAGGAAAAAAACTCGGCAAAGCGAGAGGGAGTCCTGCTAACAGGACCCCATCTCACATATTGATTCTGGGCCACCACACAGGAACCGAAGAGACCAGGCTCCCCACCGCCACCCCTGCACAAGGTGCAAACTTCCCGTGGCTCCACATCCTTCCCCCAGTACATGTCGCCATTATTAAGAAAGAATCAGTTGGGAAAGGGCGAGCAAACAGTGACGGTTCTCCCTCTGGATCGCAGGTTACATTCGGGACCAGCAGTCTGGTTTTTCAACCTTCAGGCCATTTTAGGCTTGAAGGCAGGTTTCTCCAGGAATCCTTTGCTGTCTCATGTCTTTATTAACTGTAGCCAGGTTGGCCCTGGTGAGTGGAAGTCCATGCTACTGAAGCATAATCTCTATCCCTGGTCACCTTAGCCACTTTGTGAGCCCATGAGGTTGTGACACAAGTGTTGGGGAAAGAGGCTGATTAATATCTAGATAATAGGTAACTTATCCTTCAGATTATTAAAATTCTTCTCTGCTGAGGTTACCCTTTGCTGAGAACTCTCATGAGACCCAAATATCTCATAGGCCTGGCCATCTCTCCTCCACACAGGAGCACTGCTCAAAGTTCTTCCCTCTGAGAGAATTTCCCTTCACCACTGTCCTTCAGGACTATGCAGCTGTCCACTTTTGGCTTTTGTGGCAGGCAGGCATTGTGGACCGACTGAATATTTGTGTCCTCTGAGAAGTCATACGATGAAACCCTGACTCCCAATGGGATGATATTTGGAGGTGGAGCCTTTGGGAAGTAATTAGGTTTAGATGTGGTCATGATATTTGGGTCCCTATGATGAGATTAGTGCCCTTATAATTAGAGAAAAGAGAATTTGTTCTTCCATGCTTCCTCAACATGTGAGGATACAGCAAGGTGGCTGACTACAAGTTAGGAAGAGGACGCTCACCAGAATTTGAGCATGCTGGCACCCTGATCTTTTACTTCTAGCCTCCAGAACCTTGAGAAAGAAATGTCTGGTGATGAAGCCACCCAGTCTGTGGTATTCTGTGATAGTAGCTCGAGCTGACACAGCTGTAGTCTGATTCCCCAGATTCCCATCTCCTGTATACTCAATCAAGCACTAATCCAAATACTGCTATGGTGGGATTTTGCTGGATAATTAAACTCTCAAGTCAGTTGACCTTGAGACATGGAGGTGGTGTGGGTGGGCCAGACCTGGCAGGGGAATCCTTGAAAAGCAGAGCATTTTTCTTACCAAGGAGCAGAAGAAGAGGTAAGAAAGTCAAAGCACAAGAAGGATGTGACACAACAGGCCCGCTTTGAGGATAATGCCGTGCTCCTGAGAAGGTATATGGGGTGGCTCTCGGCGTTTAGAGAAGTCTCTGGATGACAGCCAGCAAAAAAAAATGGGAACCACATTCCTACCACCTCAAGGAACTAGATCTAAATGGGCAATAACCTGAATAAGCTTAGAATTGGATTATTCCACAGTCTCCACATCAGCACCCAGCCGGCCTGACATTTTGAGTTGGCCTTGGGAGACACACAGCAGAGAGGCCGGTTGAGCCTTCCCGGTCTCGATTTGCAGAGCTGTAGATAATAAATGTGTGTTGTTTTAAGCTGCTCAATTTGGGGTAATTTGTTATGTGGCAATAGAAAACTAATACAGGTGCTGCCAGCCCATTATAAAGAAAGAATAGTAAGTAAGCCAGGCCTAGGGATTTTCTGATTGTTTCTTTTTTAGACAACTCTGTTCATAAGGAACCCCCCTCGGAGCCATAGGTGTGGGTTCAGAGAGCTTTTCCTTGTACTAAGCCAAACTCAGAAGTAGCAGATTTTCCAGTCATTAGCAGATAAGTCACAGCAGCACACGCCAATGAGGTACATGTTACCACCATCAGAACCTAAAGAGGCCCACTATTTTTTGTATCCCCTTTGAGTGGTAGGAAGGGTGAGATGTACCAACTTGCTGTTCACCTGATAAGTATGATGTTGACATGCCTCTGAGCGCTTGACCATTAAATATTTCACTAAGTTTAAAGGCCCCTGATTTTCTGTGCGAATTCATACTTAGGTTTTCATGTCAGTATGTTACCAGTGTGTCTAGAGTAGTTGCTAGGTCCTGCCCAATCAGCATAATGTCATCAATGCAAAGTAATGGTGTCACACGGTTGGAGGGAAAGGAGATCAAGATCCCTACGGATTAGTTTGGGACATCAGTTTATGATGCAGGATACTTTCTTGACCCCTTCACAGGACTCATGACAGGGGTGCCGAGCCACTTTGGCACCAGCAGGAGCAAACTCCTTTTCCTCGGGCCCACCGCACACCACCCCTCATGGGAGGGAATACGTAGGCAAGTGAGTGTGGGAACTGGCCAGCTGCTTTGGCACTGGCAGGAGCAAACTCAGTCCAGGCTCTGTGGCAGCATCCAGATAGGAATGCCTGCGACCCCAAGGCCCCAGAGTGCGTGTTACAATGCTCTCCTAGCTCTACCATCCACGGGCAGCAGTGTGTTATCAGCTCAGTGGGACCTTTGCCTCATTGCTTGGGGTGGCTGCCCTCTGTCAGCAAGGGCAAAGGCCCAGTGCGACAGCCTTTTTGGGTACCCACACATGGTGGGTCCCAAATTCTTGTCTGGTGCCCAAGAAGAATGAGGCCACACAGATGAATTGAAGGATGGTGAGTGCAGAGAATGTTATTGTGCAATAAAAGCAGCTCGCAGCAGAGAGGGGAGCTGGAAAGCGTATGGGAAGGGCAGGTCGCTCTCCCCTGAAGTCAAGTCGCCTCTCTGCCTCTCTCCTCCGAAGTCAAGTTGCTTCTCCCGGACGTGCAGCCATCATCTCTGAAGTCAAGTCACCTCTCCCTGATGTCCAGCTACTTCTCGTCTCTACTGGCTGAATCTGGAATCTTTATAGGCGTGGGACCGGGAGCAAGGCAGGCTGTAGGTAGTTATGGAAAAGGCAACATTCGATTGGTAAAAAGACATTATTCAGAAAGAACCAATTGACAGAGCGGCCAAACTGGGATAGAAGTTCTCACTTCAGGCTTTTCAGCTTGAAGATGTGGTTTCACCAAGGAACCACCCTTGTCTGCCTAGAGTTTCTCTGCCTCCTGCCTCTATCACTTAGAGAGTTGATATAAGACTGAGGTAGGAAGGAAAAGGGGTTTTGCTGGCCTTGCCAGCTGAAAGCAAACAGTTCCTCATGATCTTTAAAAAACATGTATAGAGTAAAAGGCATTCGCATGATCTGACACACACACACACATATAAATATATGTATGTATATATGCATATATAATGTTAAATACCTATCTAATTTTAAACATCTATCTGTCTACATAAAAGGGAGTTGCCATGTAGAATTGGTCTGATATAGTATTTTTACATGACTATTCCGTCTCTATCAGGCTCTTATCTCACGTATAATACTGGATAAGGGGACAAACATTTCTGGACTTGCCAAACCATATTTTGTGCTTGAAGAATAGAGTGGAAGCACCCAGTGACGGTGCATTCGCTGAAATACTGCCCTTAGTAAGCGGAGAGGCTCTCACCCCAAATACTCGAGGCTCCTGGGTCTGGGCACGGAGCAGCCCTGTGCAGCAGGCAGGCTGGATATTTGGCTTCTTAGACTCTGTTCCAACCCTAGCTGCTTACGACCTGGGATGGGTCTTTTCCTTCTTGGGGTCTCATTTGTATCTCTGGAAAATGACAATCCTGGGATAACTGATCTCTGATGTTCCTTGTGGCCTTGATAGTCCTGTCTGGGTAGATTGCTATCCCTGGCCACAAGAGTGGTGTGTTTCTGTAATTCCTTTATTCAAAGACTTCGAGCTGGTCTCGAACTCCTGACCTCAGGTGTTCCCCCCGCCTTGGACTCCGAAAGTTCTGGGATTACAGGCATGTGCCAACGCACTCGGCCCATAATTTTTTAAAAATCAAAATTAATAGAAAACTTCCACAATGAACAAAACATTGAAATTTAAAATAAAGACAGGATTTGCCCTTGCACTTGCAGAGCCCTGAGAGTCATGCACGTGGAGGGGACATGTGGGTGCCACAGGCCTGTGACTTAAAAACGTCTCACTTGCAATTTTCTGTGATGACCACTGCTTCCTTCTGAGGGAAGCTGGCAATTGTTCTCTTTCTATGCTCATGCAATCCATAGTGCCACAGGGTGGAAAAAAGAAATCGTTTGATTTAATTATAAATATGTCTGTACAATTTTTGAAAATATTCTAAAGAACCCTCAAGTAGGTCATGCAAATTTTATTCATTAAAATATTTGACTTTTCTGAAATGGAATTTCATCAAATAGCAAACATTTTCTGAAATAGTATTCTTTCCCAGGAAAATAGCAATTATCAAAAAAACCTTTATACTTTCTTCACTGAAGACAGTTATGAAAATTACACTGGTGTTCACTTCGTTTTTAAAAAATTAATTTTCAAGAATTTTTGACAGATTTGATAAGCCTGGTGTGAAATTTTTTACGCTTAATAACTATTTTTTATCTTTATATAATTTTTTATGGACACCTGTGTAATGACTACATATTGTAAATCACACAAGTATCCATAATTAATATAAATTACTTGATTATGTATTAGAGAGCACATTTACTCTAAATAGATTGTATTAATTAAAAGTAAATATATTCGTAAATTATACTAAAATTATTTAGACAGTTAAGGCACCAAAGGTAAGTGGTGTAATGTTCAAGAAAGAAGTAAAATGCATGTGGAAATTTATCAAAATTATGGGAGTCATTCAATTATGAGGTTGACTTGAAAAAGTATTGCAGCTGCTGAAAAATGATTTCCTATCATTGACATTATCAGAACACAGTTACCCTCAAATCCACTGAAAACTAAGGAAACTTTTTGACATGGTAAGAAGAAATTGAAGGGGAGTGTTAGATATTTCAGAAACACATAGTCATGAGTTTGGGCTAATAAAACAAAAGGGGCTTTACTAGACAGAATATGGACAAGACCAAGAGCAACATGCAGATTCTAATGTATTCATATGATGACTGGAGATTTTTAAAAAGATGGGTGTGTGGCTGGGCACGGTGTCTCATGCCTGTAACGCCAGCACTTCGGGAAGCTGAGGCAGGAGGATCACTTGAACCCAGGAGTATGAGACCAGCCTGGGCAACATAGCAAGACCCCATCTCTACAAAAGATATGAAAATTAGATGGGTGTGGTGGTGCACACCTGTGGTCCTAGCTACTCAGGAGGCTGAGGTAGGAGGACCATTTGAACTCAGGAGATCAAGGCTGCAGTGAGCTGTCATCCCACTAGTGCATTCCAGCCTGGGCAACAGAGCGAGTCCCTCTCTAAAAAAAAAAAAAAAAAAGTATATGAGAAAATATGCTAACAACTAACAGAGAGTGGATTCATCCTAACTGGATTGTTTATTCCAAATAATGTTTGTCTTTATCTGGCTCTCTGCAAATATTTTTTAGCAGTAATGTGACAGAATCAGATGTATGAAACTCAAAAAAAGGGAGTTCACAGATTGGAAGAACTGAAATAGAATTTGGAAACATGAGAATTTCCTGTTCCAGCACGATGCTTTTCCAAAATAGAAGTATTATGGTATGTATATACAGACTCATAGCTTAATAGACAATGGTTTGCAGGTGATTAAATCAACAAACGTGGTAGAATATTTTGGAGTGTTGTTGACGGCTATTCTGAGACATTGGTTCTTGTTTTCTTAGTTTAAAAGAATTTAAACAAGAGGCACACAGCAAAGGAGATGCAGCATAGAGAAATTTATTGCCAGGGAAAATGAATATTTTGAAAGTTAGATGCAGAATACACACTGAGAGAGACAGAGAAGATTCAGGGCTGGCTGGTCATAAGGATGAGACAGCATTGATTATTACTGGGGAAACTCCCTTTATGGGAGTCTTACATGATTATTCATGAGGAGGTGGGAAGAACTGTTACTAGTAAGCATGTTCTGGGTGGTCCTCTGGGTCCACATGCCCAGTAGCTACCCATGCTTGTTCATACATCACATGTCTCATTAGCATCTTAAATCTCCACGCAGGGGTGTGTTTTTTACTATTATAATGAGCAAAGGGTCAGTTTGAGGACAGGTGAAATCAAAGTGCACATGTTCTCTACAGAGGAAATTCCCTACTGAAGATAGCTTTGCTTGAATGAGCTTAACTGCAATGTGAATGCTGAGGCTTATTGTGTTGGCTGTACGGTCCCCACGGTTGCTGCGTGCCAAGGACATGGTCACTTCCTTCACTGCCTACCCTGCCTCAATTCCCCCCTAAGAGATCTTAGGGCCTATAATCATATGGGAGGTTGAGGGGCTAGGTCATTTCTTCTGAAGCTGCTTCCTGCTGAGTGGGGTGTTGTCCCTGCCTAACCTGGGCCCTAAAGTCTCTTCCTGCCTGATCTAATGCGGTGTAAACCTTGTTGTTCACGGGACTGGTGGGCAAAGCATAAGATAGCTCATTAGCAGCTCAAGGTTGAAAGCCTTGTGAAACCATCCTGTGGACTTGGAATTGCTGTAAGCAGGAGAGTAAGAAATCAGCATTATAAACAAAGTTGGACCAAAAGTTAAAGTATGTTAATGACCGGCACTATTAAAGGGAGCAAGGCAGACAATAGCTACTGCTTCCTAATTCCCATGGAAGTTCCTAAAGTGTTAATTTCATTTGATATTAACGAATGATATTTTTAATCAAATATCATTAAATAACGAATGATATTTTTAATATTTTCTTGGACTAAACCAGACTGATTGATGTAAAAAGAGCATTCCTCTTTCAAATACAAACATGTTTCTCTTTGTCCAGCTGTGAGAAGATTTAAGGCTTTTCAGTTTTGTAGGATTATACTGGCGAGGGAGTCCAGCTGTTGTTGAAGTCCAGTGAGGCCCTCTTCCATTTGTTGGAGAGCCACCGTGATCTCCTAAAACAGTTTATGCTGGATTCCCAAGGCTCCACCTCCCATAGCTGACCCTGATAATCCCAATAGAGAGGGCAATACTAAACATAGGGGAATATGGGGTCTTGCTCAGAGGTGAATCTTGCTGTGCTGGTACATGGGGAAAGGGAGAGATGTGTTAGCCCATGCGAAAGTTAGATAAGGGGAAATGTAAGCGATGGAGCATCGCCCCTTCCACAGTGGAGGTAATTGTAGATATGCTGAAGATCCACAAAACCCCAAAATTTTTTATGATGGTGAAATTTCTGCTGCAAAAGTATTTTGCATTAAAGTGGTGAATGCAGTGGAGGTTCTCTAAAAGGGGTCTCCTATTTTCTGGCCTGTAAGTGAAAGGTTTTGTGCAGATAAGTTGGCAATGGTTACTGGGTCTATTAATGAATGGTAGAGTTGGATGGTGGCATTAATAAATTCTTTAAATAAAGTTCCCCCTTTAGGGTTCCACCACAGAACATAGTTATCTTGTGATAGAATATGTTGACAGTCCTTGGCGGATGTATTGAGATAAGGTGAATAGGGGCTTCCCGTGAGAGGATGGCCTCAGCAAAAACTAGAGGTTGTAGTTTGGTTGATAGGAAATAGAGGTGGTGCCAGTCCGAGGACATAATAGAGCAAAAAATTGGTTGTCTGGATGAGGTGTCCATTTATTATTAGTTTAATTCCCGTAGAGGTATTGACTAAAATATGTGACCCAGTGATAAAGGGTCAGCTACACTGACTCTCTTGGAGTTCTATGAAAGTGGCAGAACTGCCATGATTAATGTAAAGGCAGAAGGGGAATTGCTCTGGATAAAAGGTATGTAAGAAAGCATTTTTTCCTTTTGAGATATTTGAACTACTGTTGATAATTAGGAGGAGGAGGAGCTTAAGGAACCCAGGACCTGACCTAATAAAATCCCTTTGTATTGACTGTTGGGCCTGATATCTCCACTCTGTGGGCCAGTGAGTTTGTCCCTGGAGATGTGCTGGGATGCCAGGCCAGTCTTCTCAGGGCCCAGGTCTGGCATATCCCCAACATTTGGTAGTTATGCAAAGTCAACAAGGTTAAGTTTTTTTGTTTTGTTTTTGTTTTTGTTTGTGTGTGTGTTTGTTTTGTTGTGTTTTGTTTTTGTTTTGTTTTGTTTGAGACGGAGTTTCACTCTTGTTGCCCAGGCTGGAGTGCAATGGCACAAACTCACCTCACTGCAACCTCTGCCTCCCGAGTTCAAGCAATTCTCCTGCCTCAGCTTCCCAAGTAGCTGAGATACAGGCATGCGACACCATGCCTGGCTAATTTTGTATTTTTAGTAGAGATGGGATTCACCATGTTGGTCAGGCTGGTGTCGAACTCCTGACCTCAGTTGATCCACTTGCCTCGGCCTCCCAAAGTGTTAAGATTACAGGCGTGAGCCACCATGCCCAGGCCTGAGTTAAGTTTAATAGACTAACAGTATGGTTAATTACTTCCCCAGCAGACAGGCCAGTGTCTCTAAACATACTCTAAACAGTATGGCAGGCAAGTACCAAGAAAATGAAGACGTTACCTATCTTCCAGATTGGCTTTATCTGGAATTGTGTTCTAGAATAGAAAGTTTAGAGCCTCTATGGGCTGGCAGGTATAATTAGTAGCTTCCTCTGGTTCGTGTAAAGATTTATTGCAAAGTTGAATTCTGATCATGTGAACCCGACTGGCTATTCCTTGCAGCTCGACAGCCACTGGGGTGGTGAGTAGTACTTGCTAAGGTCCCTTCCATTTAGGAAGAAGTGGATCTGCCAGGTGGCCTTCCTTCCAAGTTTTTAATAGGACCCTGTCTCCAGGTAGGATTTGGGGAATGTTTTTCACTTGTCCAGGTGAGGGCAGCACTGCATTGCCATACTCCTGGATAGCTTGCTGTACCCAGGTTAGTTTTTTGTTTTGTTTGTTTGTTTGTTTTTGACATCAGACTATTTCTCTGTCACCCAGGCTGGAGTCTAGTGATGCAGGCTCGGCTCACTACAACCTCCGTGATTCTCCTGCCTCGGCCACCTGAGTAGCTGGGATTATAGGATGGCCACCATACCCGGCTCGTTTTTGTATTTTGGGGGTTTCACTATATTGCCCTGTCTGGTCTTCAACTCCTGACCTCAAGTGATCCACCTGCCTCAGTCTCCCAAAGTGATGAAAGTACAGATGTGGATCACCGCAACTGGCCCCTGGCTTAGATTTCGATTATATTGTATAGTAGACAGGGTTTCTAGTTTGATTAACAGGTCTAAGGTAAGGAAGGGTCTCCCAGAAGTCATCTCAAACGGACTAAGTTTTGTCTTTTCTTTGGGTGCCACTCGTATTCTCATGAGGGCTATAGGCAACAGAGTGTACCAAGACTCAGAAGTTTCCTGGCACAGTTTTGCCAGTGTCTGCCTTAAAGTTTGATTAGTCCTATTAACCCTGCTGGAGGATTGTGGCCTCCATGAGGAGTGGAGATGAAATTTAATTTCCAAAGCTTGGGCTATCTATTGGGTTACAGTTGCAAGAAAACAGGGGCCTTTGTCGCTCTGCAAGGAGCAGGGGAGGCCAAATCTGGTATGACCTCTCTTGGCAGTGCCTTGGCCACTTCTGTAGCTTTCTCTGCTCTGGTGGGGAAAGCTTCTACCCATTCAATAAAGGTGTCTACAAAAACTAAAAGGTATTTAAAAACCCGAAAGGAGGGCATTTGGGTGCAGTGAATTTGCAATTCCTCACCAGGATAGGTTCGTTCCCACTGGACTGAGGTTAATAAAGGAGGAGACCCTTGTTTTTTGTTTGTTTGTTTTGTTTGCCCCCAAGGTAATTTTGAGAGCAAAGTTCACAAGCCCGAGTGACCTTTTTTATTGTGGTTGCCAGGCCTTTACCTGTAAAAACATGGTTCATCCAGGCGGGTCATAGCGTCCTGCCATATGGAGGGAATTATGTAAACTTTTAACAATTTGCCACGGTGGGACTGAAGAAGCAATAGCTTTTGGCGTATGAGTCACCAACCCTCAGGTGTTACGGTCTTCGATTTTCTTAACCCATACTCTTTCTTCTATAGTATAGGATGGATTTATATCAAGAGAATGGGACGGGGCATGGTGGCTCATACCTGTTATCCAGCATTTTGGGAGGCTGAGGCGGGCAGATCAACTGAGGCCAGGAGTTTGAGACCAGCCTGGACAACATGGCAAACCCCTTCTCTACTAAAGTACAAAAATTAGTGGTGTGATGGCACATGCCTGTAGTCCCAGCTACTCAGCAGGCTGAGGCAGGAAAATTGCTTGAGCCCAGGAGGCAGAGGATGCAGTGAGCCGAGATCATGCCACTGCACTTCAGCTTGGGTGACAGAGCAAGACTCAGTCTCAAAAAAATAAAAAATAAGATAAAATATAGAGAATGGACAGAGAGGAATAAGGCCAGCGGGGCTACAGCTTCCGTGATTGCCCTGCTATCTTGCCTGCCAGCCTTTGCATTGTCCAATGAGACTGAGGAGTTTCCTTTTTGATGTCTCTCACAGTGAATGACCGCCACTTGCTTAGGATCATTCACAGCCCCTAAAAGCTGCAGTATTTCTTTACTATGTTCAATGGGGGAATTCCTTGCATTTAGAAGACCCCGTCCTTTACAGATAGCAACATGTGCATGAAGGACAAAGCAGGCATCCTTGGAGTCAATATATATGTTTAGTATCTTTCCCTGACCTACAGCCAGGGCCCTAGCGAGGAGAATTAGCTCTGCTTTTTGTGCTGAGGCATTAGGTGGCAGTGCCTGGGCATCTATTGTTTGCTGTAGACTATCCACATTATATCCTGCCCTTCTTTTTCCATTTTCCGTAAAAATACTTCCATCAGTGAACCACTCAGCATCAATGTGATTAGATATCGACACATTTGTATGTGAAATAATTTACCTCACAAAAGATAACAGGAAATTATTGAAAGTCCAAATGTTTTAATATTTCTAAATTTAGGTGAACTTACAGGTGTTTATAATGATGCTATGGTTAACAACAGAGCAATGGTCATGTGTCTGATTGGTCTTAAAAATTCAGAACAAATACTTAATGCTTCTGGGAAATCAAATCTTTTGAAAACCAAACAAGCAAACTGTGTATTCCCAATTTTTTAAATTTTACTTTGTGTTCTGGGATACATGTGCAGAATGCGCAGGTTTGTTACATAGGTATACATGTGCCATGGTGGTTTGCTGTACCTATCAACCTGTCATCTAGGTTTTAAGCCCCACATGCATTAGGTATTTGTCCTAATGCTCTCCCTCCCCTCGGAGCATCTATGGCAGGTGTATACAAGCGTACATACCTGCCAGAATTTAATCAAAAATCATTATGCCAAACATGAGACTCATTGGGTTCATTTTTTTGTGTGAATTCAATGAGTATATGGAAGTTCTTATATCTGTTCAAAATAATACATCAAAATATATCTGGAAAATTATATATTTATATAGAGACATACTGGGCTTCAAGATAACATGCAATGAAGAAACTGAAAACTAATTAAAGATGGTTATCAAATATTAAAAGACATGGCCGGGCGCGGTGGCTCAAGCCTATAATCCCAACACTTTGGGAGGCCAAGGCGGGCAGATCATGAGGTCAGGAGATCCAGACCATCCTGGCTAACACGGTGAAACCCTGTCTCTACTAAAAACACAAAAAATTAGCCAGGTGTGGTGGCAGGCGCCTGTAGTCCCAGCTACTCAGGAGTCTGAGGCAGGAGAATGGCATGAACCCGGGAGGCAAAGATTGCATTGAGCCGAGATCATGCCACTGCACTCCAGCCTGGGCGACAGAGCGAGACTCCCTCTTAAAAGAAAAAAAAAAAAGACGTAGTATGAAATAACATAAAATATTATGCCAAGTAGAAAGTGTCTTTTCACATGCAGATTACAAATATGTGTGCAACATTTTGGTTTAATAATATTTTCAACCAAGTAGAAAAATTTAATAAAGCTCTACAATTAAAAAAAAAAACCATATCTAGGCCAGGTGTGGTGCTGAGGTGGGTGGATCGAGAACAGCCTGGCCAATATGGTGAAACCCTGTCTCTACAAAACAAAATAAAAATTAGCCAAGTGTGTTGGCATACACCTGTCATCCCACCAGCTACTAGAGAGGCTGATGGGGAAGGATCACTTGAGCTCAAGAGGTCGATACTGCAGTGAGCCGTGATTGTGCCACTGCACTCCATCTTGGGCAACAGAGCGCAACCCTGTCTCAAGAAAAACACACATAACTATACATACAAAAAAGCAAAACTACCTTTGCTTACAGAAAGTGGAAGAAAGTGTGTGTGTGTATATATATATATGTATATTATATATGTATACATATATGTATATGTATATAATATATGTATATGTATATATTATATATGTATATAATATATGTATATATATACACACACACGTGTGTGTATATGTATGTGTGTATATATAGTAAATAACAAAAATAAATTAAAAAATAATATTGTAAGGTTTGTGCACCTACTTTCCAATTTTTCAATACATTTGCAACAACTTTAATGTTCTGGAAACACTAATTGTTTAAAAATTTATGAAAATATGTTTATCGAGGTGCACATTTCCCCCGTGCCTTGGGCTCCAGTGTGACTGCACAGCACTAAGTAAGGGCTCTTACTTAGGATTAGGGCTCTCCACATCCAGGCATTGTGAGTGACTCTTCCCAGAATATAAAAAGGAGAGAAGTGGAAGAAGGTAGGGGTGGCTCTGAAAGCAGAGGTTTTTCAGCACCATCTCAGCTGACATCTCACTGTCAACAACTGGGTCAGAGGACCACCCTTACTGAAACAGAGTCCAAGACGGAAAATATTTTTTTAAAAGGCTGCCCAAAACAAAATCAGGGTTACAATAGAGAGGAAGAAAGGGGAATGGATAGCAGGTAGTCAGGTAGCAATGCCTGCCCACAAATGAGACACTGAACCATGACACAGATAGACTGTCTGCAAGTGGTAGTGCTATGATGAAAACAAGGGGCAGAAATTACTGAGGGTCTTACTTTAGATTAGATGACAGAAAGGTCTCTCCGAGACAGTGGTATTTAAGGAGAGATGGAAAAGATGACCAGGAGCAGTGGCTCACATCTGTAATCCCAACACTTCAGGAGGCTGAGACAAGAGGACTACTTGAGACCAGGAGTTCAAGACCAGCCTAGGCAAAATAGAGACTCCATCTCCACACAAAAAAATAATAATTAAAAATAACATAAAATAAAGAAAAATAACAAAATGGGAAACAGTTATTTGCGCAGAGGAAAGAGCAACTACAAAGGCTCAGTAATAGACACATGCCTGTCATGTTTGAGGAACAACAAAGAGGCTGGAGTCACTTCAGCACAGGGATGGATGGGACAGGGACAGGTGGGTGGCACCAAGTGTGGTTGGGAATATGAAGCAGGGGCCTCATGATGCAAAGCTCTTCCAACTGCCCCTTCTGTGATTGCATCATCAGTCTTTCTTGGATGAAAAGTTTAAGAATATGATTTGGGTTTTTGTTTTTGTTTTTTGGCCTCCATCCACAATATCCTCCCTGCCCATCGTGGAGTTGGGGCTGGCCAAGGCAGAAGCCCATTATTCCTCCAGTTCCTTCAGCAGCCACAGCCTGGGATTGGTCTTGCTGCCAACCTCCTAGCTGATGCACAGGGGATGAGCCCTCAGCCTGTGTTCACAGAATTCCTTAAAGCCCTTTTACCTAGACATGGTCCAGCTTTGTGGGACTGCACTTCTGCTCAGTTTCCTTGAAAAACACTCCTGGACCCTGTAAAACCTGGAGTCTACAGAACCTTCCATGTATTTTTCCAAATTCCACAATTTACAAAACCTTGCACATATTTTTCCATAGGAAGCCCAAACCTCCTCTTTGTATCTCCTTTTCTTCCCCGTTTCTTAAAGAGATTGCCCAAGGGGCACCAACTGGATTGGACTCTTCTAGTAAGCCTCCTTCTTGGACTCTAGGCTCTCCCCTTGGAAACTGCAATATTGAGGCTCTAGGACCTGCTAGCAAGCTCTGGCCTTGTAGATGACAGATTCCGGTGTCCCAGGAGCACCAGTCCATCCTAAGTCCTTCCATCCCAGTTCAGAGAAAACCCACAGTGGCTAAGCTGAGTTCTGATGCAGGCACTACCTCTTTGGGTTCAAACACAGGTCTGTACACCCCACTGCTGGCTGCATAGCAGACACTAGGAAAAGGCAAATATCTATATTCCCTTTTTTACATTTCCTTGGGAATCACTTTTACTAATCTCCCTCACAAGACTTGCAGAGCACTTGGAACTTTCTCAAATGGAAAGATCTCTGTATACATAATTTTATGATCTGTAACAACTTATTCAGAAACTTCTACATTCTGGTTCTGAGACTAATGCATTACATACATTGGATATCACACTTGTGAAAGTCAGGTTTAAGCAGAATATCAAGTATATTCATGGACCCCCCTACACATCTGTGAGCAAAACCTTGTGGAAACCATGCTTTTCCACCATCAGAGAAGACCTACTTTAAAGCAGAAGCTCTTTGGGGAATCATCAGGTTGTGTTTGGCATGGCAGCAGGGGCAGGGACATTAGAACACAAGTTATTGTCATTCCCCCCTCACCAAGGCCCCTAAAAGCATTGGCTGGCTCCGTTGGGCCCGTCTGGTTGTCCTCAACTCTCAAGATTTGGATTTGCCATTTACTGACAGTGGGACTTGGGTCGTCCCCTCATCTTCTGTGGCCTGAACTTCCTCACCAGTAAAATGGGGTGAGCAATTTCTACTCCCTGGAATCCTCAGCAGGAGTGAAAGAGATGTAACATTCCAAGTGTCTGTACCATGCCAGGGCATAGTCAGAAAATTCGTGGGCTAACGATGAGGGCAAAGATGAATGATACTGGCTGGGCTCATCAGTGCTGCGTGACACCTACAGGGAGACAGACTCTGGTGACCCCTAACCCCCAGGAGAAACTGAAAAGGTACAGAGATGTCCGCCATGGAGCACAGCCTGTGAACAGGGAAACATGCACTTTGGAGGCAGGAAGATAGCCCGATTTAAGATGCTCTGCATGAGCTTTAAGCAGAATCTCCACTGTCTAGTGTGAATTGATTTTCTGAGTATCTCTCCCAGAAAAGAGACTGTTGTTCTAGGTGCAGGTTTTCAAAAGAAAGGACGTCCCTTTTTATACAAGCTCCATGTTGCGGGAATATCAAGCGTCTGCCAAGGGACACTTAGCCTTGTATTACGGGCTCTTGAAACTGATACAGAGTTGCATCATATTTTAAGATGAAAGGGGTTTCTGCCATGGGCTTCTCCACTTGGCAAGGCAAAATCTTCGCACATTTTAGTTCGGGGATCTCAGTTTACTAAGGAATTTAGTCGCCCTTTTGTGTAGTACAGTCACATTGCAGTAGAGTTCTTAGAGCATTGGCAGTGGAGTTAGAAACACCTGGGTTTAAATCTGGGCTTAGCTACCAGCTAGTTGTCTGTCCTTGGGCAAGTGACTTAATCTCTCAAGGCTCAGTCTCCTCAGGTGTTATTTAGAAACCATAGCTCCTATCTCAAAAGGTTGTGTGGGGATTGAAGGTGAGCATGAACGTAAGAAGTCATAGGCAATGCCCAGCATGTTTTCATTGCTCATGCGATGTCCTTCCTGGGTTGGTACGGCATACAGGAAGCGGACATGGCCAAGTACCTAGTAGATGTTGCAGCTCTGGGGCAGAGCAAAGTTCAAGGTGGGTCATTTGCTGATTTTCAGTGACCTGTTCTGGGGTACACAGAGTGAAGACTAGCCCGGAAGGCCAGCAATAAGCTGAGTGAGGGTAATTGGGCCCTGACAGGAGACAGCTTCCTAGGAGTACTCAGAGCTGACAGGCTGAGGCAGAGGCAGAAGCAGAAGATGGGAGCTAAGCCCTCATTCTCCTGAGAGGCCCATGTAAGAGACGACAAGTGAGTAGAGAAAGTTCTGGAGTCAGGGTCATGTGATGAGTAGAACACAATGGGAGGCTGTGGGTCAGGAGGAGTCTAAAGCTGGAGAGTATGATGAGGCTGCACTGGATGAGTGGAAAGTGCTTTGGGTTCAAGACAGAGCTGGAGATGAGGTGCTGCTACAGGTATGCACTTATGTGCCTATGACCTGGCACTAGTTACTTAACCTCTCTGTGTTTCCATATCCTCTTCTGTAAACAGAGGATGATAACAGCAGCTATTCCCTAGGATTATTGCGAACAGTAAAAGAATTAATTCATTTATTCAATATTGACTAAAAACCCTCTAAGTGCCAGGCACTAATATCGGCATGAAAAAAACAGTGAACTAAACTGTTCTCGTGGATCTTACATTCCAGTGGAGGGCAAATGCACTAAACAACCAGAGCAACTACAGAACATGTTATTCACCAAAAGCAGAAATCAGGTGAAGAGATGGTACAAGAGTGGATGGTACTTTGAACTTGGTAGTCAAGGAAGGCCTCTCTGAGAAAGAGACATCTAACCTGAGACAGGAGTAAAGGACCTTATGCATTTAGTTCGGCCCTGAAAGGCTCAGCTTCTGCAGAGTCCCCTCTCCTCCAAGGTCAGAGAAAAAGGAGGGACACGGATTTTAGTAAGTCTTCCTAAGGCTTTCCAGCTCATATCTTTGGGTGCAGTCTGCATGTAATCTTTTCTTCTGCATGTCTGCCCTGCTCCAGCACCGGAGGAGGAGACAGCAATCTTACAGAGACTGCTTAATGAGCTCCTACCATTGCAGAAGGCCCTTTCATTATGAAAAATCTGTACACACAGATATTATCGCCTATTGGTTCTGCTTTCCTGGTTGAAGTTTGGTTGATATAGATTTTGGTATTAAGTGTGATTTCAGAAGAACAGAATTTTAAGAAGAAATTCTCTGAAATTGTTCTGGGTTTCTGGAGTTCTCTCTTTTATCTAATTTGATTTAAAGGCCTTCGTGACCCTGTTTCTAATGGTAAAAGAGCACTGGTAGTCTACAGCAAGAAGTGGCAAGGGATTTTCTTAAATTATCACTTTTAGTTATCTGCACTCAAGCACCTATAAGAATGCCAGGGTCTAGGTGATCAAGTAGGTGATTTCCGTAAACAAGTATCCCAGAACGTAAAATAAAATAAAAATTTTAAAACTACAAAAAAAGCCTAGTATGGTGGCGCAGGCCTATAGTCCCAGCTACTCTGGGGGCTGAGGTGGGAAGGTCGCTTGGGCTTAGTGTAGGGTCCAGCCCTACTGGGCCTGTGGGTTTTTCTCCTCCTTTGCGGAGACGAGAGATCGTAGAAACAAAGACACAAGACAAAGAAAAGACAGCTAGGCCCGGGGGACCACTACCACCTAGACGCGGAGACCAGTAGTGGCCCCGAATGCCTGGCTGCGCTGTTATTTATTGGATACAAGGTTAGGGAGCAGGGTAAGGCCCAGGCACTGGGTTACCGCTAGACCAGGGAGCCCTCTAGTGGCCCTATCCAGGCATAACAGAGGGCTCACACGTCTTCTGGTCACTTCTCACCGTGTCCCTTCAGCTCCTATCTCTGTATGGCCTGGTTTTTCCTAGGTTATCATTGTAGAACAAAGATTATTATAATATTGTAATAAAGAGTAATGCTACAAACTAATGATTAGTAATATTCATATATAATCATATCTATAATCTATTTCTAGAATATTCTTATTGTATATATTTCCTTTATTGTACTGAAACAGCTTGTGCCTTTGGTCTCTTGCCTCGGCACCTGGGTGGCTTGCCGCCCACAGCTCAAGAGGCGGAGGCTGCAGTGGGCCGGGATCATGCCACTGCACTCCAGCCTGGGCAACAGAGAGACACCTTTTCTCAAAATTTAAGTAAATGGATAAGTAAATAAAGTAGAAAAAAATAACATTGTAGTGAAAATGAGGAGTATAATGGAGATGACTGGTTGCCTCTAAATGTGCTGGAGAACATAGGAAAAGAAAATTATGACCTCAGGTCCTTAAAGCCTTATCCATACCAAGATCCACATAAAGAGCTAGAAAGCATCCGTGAAAGAACCCATTATCTCCCGTAGCCACAGACCTGATATTTGGGAAAACCATATCCAAAGCTGAATCTTGCAGTCGGCTGAATTACAACACGAATGCAATTCCTAATCTCTCAAGGTCTCTTCTGTTCATGTAGAGCACTGATTGGGAATGAATGGGATCCTGAACATTTTAATGTGATATATATGCAGACTTTGATGAAGCTGGGTACCTTGAACCCCTAAATTCTGTGAGATATGTCTTTCAGACACCTAAAAAAAGGTGTAAAAAAGTAAAAAAGCACCTTCACTACCGCCCGAGGAGTTTATTTCTCCTCTGCCTGAAGAACCTGCAATAGTCTGGTCTGAGGTAGTGGCCTTGCAGGACACTGTTGATCCTCCTGAGAGACTGCACCCACCACCTTTACTTCATTTAAAACCCTGTAAGACTCAAGTTTCCACCAGCCCCAAACTAGAGGGTACATAATGTGACCCATTAGTAGGGGTAGAATTTACTATAACAACTACTGATATTTTTTTCCAACGCTAATAGGCAGAAACCTAGGGACTTTGTGTGGAAATGTTTCTTGAGGGTGGGGTATGAAGGTAGAGAAAAAATAAATTTGATACACACCAGATTTATCAATATAGAGTCATTAAGCCAAGGTTCTGGATTCAGTGTTTTTCTTTGAGAGGGTAAGGATGGCTCTAGCAGTTTGCTTGGTTGGTTGACTAAAATAAGGAAGCAAATGTTGACTATCCTTAATTAAGGAGAAATTCAAGGACTTCCTTGATATAGTCCAAAGGCTTAAGGACACTGGAATGTTGGAGTGAATTTATCATGGAAGAACTGCTCAGCCATGCTGGTAGGTCCAGAGGACGTGACTTTCACCAAGGCTGCAAGAAATTACTTTGAATGCGGAGCCCAGAAATCTGTGAGGAGTTTGTGGTGGCTGTCTTCTTTAGTCAGACATTACTGCAGGCTTGCCCTTGAGGAAAGATCATGCTGCACTGCCTAATAACTATGCTGTTAATCGTTGTCCCGACCTTCCTCAACAGATCTGCGCCCAATTCTTACTGTGGCAGTGCATGGTGGAAAAGTAATCAGAATTCTCAGGGATTACTTGATAAAGGCTTTGAACTGGTACTAATTCCAGGATACCTAAAATGTCCCTATGCTACTCTAATAAGAGTTGTTTCTGTTAATCATGTGGTTTTTCATCAGGAAATTCATGTGGTTTTACATCAGGTCCAATGTACAGTGGACTAAGTTGGTCCATGAATCCACCTTCTGGTTGTTGCCCAGTTTCAGAATGCATAGTTGGGGACGTACACGGTAACTGGCAGAATCCCCACATTGGTTCCCTGACCTGTGGAGTGAGGGATGCTATGGATGGAGAGGCCAAGCTGAAGCCACTAGAACTGCCCTAATTATAAAAATCGTAATCCACAAGCAATACTACTTTCCTGGAGGGACTGCAGTAACTGGTGGTAACACCAAGCATTTGAAGGACACAGGCTAGTGATTCTTCAGCCATCCCTTTCAACTGAACTATTTGTCCTGTGCAGAAATATATGGATTTGTGGCCAGGCACGGTGGCTCACGCCTATAATCCCAGCACTTTGGGAAACCAAGGCAGGTGGGTCACTTGAGGTCAGGAGTTCAAGACCAGCCTGGCCAACATGGTGAATCCCTGTCTCTACTAAAATATACAAACAATTAGCAAGGTGTGATGGTGCACAACTACAGTCCCAGCTGCTCAGGAGGTTGAGGCAGGAGAATCGCTTGGACCTGGGAGGTACTGCAGCTGCTGTGCTCCAGGTGGTTTTGTTGCTTTCGTAACTGTGACATCCCTGGGAACCTGATACATAATATCAATTAGGTGAATGTTTTTTCTCTTTCAGTCATTATCACAAACAAGTTTGGGTTCGGCTGGAAAGGTCAGCAATGTACTATGACCTCCTATTTCAAGCTTATATCAACTCTCTAGGCTTACATCCTAAATGAGTCCTTAAGGGTCCTTGACCACCATTCCCTTATACCAGATGTGACACCATCTTTGCACTGATAACACTATGCTGACTGAGCGGGAGGTAGCAACTAATCCAGTCGCATTAGCAACACACTTGCAAGACATTCTGTGATAAATAATTCCCACACAAAATCAAGGGCCTTCTAACTGAGTGAAACGTTTAACAATCTAGTAGTCTGGCATGTCAAGATGGTGCTTATAAGGTGAACAGCAAGTTCCTACATCTTGCCTTTCTTACCACTAAATAAGGAACGCAAAAACGAATTGTGTACTAGATGCTTGTTTTCGCGTATACCTCAATGTTGTGCAGTACCATGACCCATTGCCAAGTGACTGAAACCCTGCTAGCATGGATTGGGGCCCAGAAAAGGAGAAACTTCTCTGATCCTGCACGTGTGGTCTCGTGTGGAGTTCCCTGTGACCAGTTGACTAGAAAATAAAAAATATCATGCCTGATTTTCATTTGTTACTTCAGAATATGCAGGCACAACATGTATTAGTTTGTTAATGCTGCAAAACAAATTATCCCCAATTTAGCAGCTGAAAACAACACAAATATATAAGCAGTTCTGTAGATCAGAAATCTATGCAGCCTGGATTGGTTTCTCTGCTTAGGATCTCACAAAATCAAAGTTAAGGTATCAACCAGGCTGCTGACTAACTGAGGACTCAGAGAGAACCTGTTTTCAAGCTCATTTGGGTTACGGGCAGGTCTAACTTCTTAAAGTTGTGGAACTGAGGTAGCCATATACTTGCAGTCTTGGCTGAGGCCACTCTAAGCTACTTGAGCCACCTCCATACCTCCTTGGATGCACCCCTCTATCTTCTAAGCAGTAATGGTGCATCATGATTACGGTGGCTGACATAAAGATTATTCATGGGTTTGGCAAGATGAACTTTCATTTGCCAGGTCCATCTCACTACAGCCACTGCTCACTATTCAATCTGCCAGCAGCAGAGACCAACACTGAGTCCCCAGTGTAGCACCATGTCCCAGAGTGGTCAGTCAGCTTCCAGGTAGCACTGTGATTACTTGGGTCTGCTTCCACGATTGAAGGGGTATCACTTTGACCTTGCTCAAATAGACACTTATTCTGCATATGGATTTTCATTCCCACCCACAGTACGTCAAGAAAACCAATACTGTGGTATTAGGAAAGGCTGTATCCACCATCGTGGTATCCCACACTGCACCAGTTTTTTTTTTAATACTTTAAGTTCTAGGGTACATGTGCACAACATGCAGGTTTGTTACATATGTATACATGTGCCATGTTGGTGTGCTGCACCCATTAACTCATCATTTACATTAGGTATGTCTCCTGATGCTATTCCTCCCCCCACCACCTACCCCACGACAGGCCCCGGTGTGTGATGTTCCCCTTCCTGTGTCCATGTGTTCTCATTGTTCAATTCCCACCTATGAGTGAGAACATGCGGTGTTTGGTTTTATGTCCTGGCAATAGTTTGCTCAGAATGATGGTTTCCAGCTTCATCCAAGTCCCTACAAAGGACATGAACTCATCCTTTTTTATGGCTGCATAGTATTCCATGTTGTATATGTATCACATTTTCTTAATCCAGTCTATCATTGATGGACATTTGGGTTGGTTCCAAGTCTTTGCTATTGTGAATAGTGCCACAATAAACATACGTGTGCATGTGTCTTTATAGCAGCATGTTTTATAATCCTTTGGGTATATGCCCAGTAACGGGATGGCTGGGTCAAATGGTATTTCTAGTTCTAGATCCCTGAGGAATCGCCACACTGTCTTCCACAATGGTTGAACTAGTTTACAGGCCCACCAACAGTGTAAAAGTGTTCCTATTTCTCCACATCCTCTCCAGTACCTGTTGTTTCCTGACTTTTCAATGATCGCCATTCTAACTGGTGTGAGATGGTATCTCATTGTGGTTTTGATTTGCATTTCTCTGATGGCCAGTGATGAGCATTTTTCATGTGTCTGTTGGCTGCATAAATGCCTTCCTTTGAGAAGTGTCTGTTCATATCCTTTGCCCACTTTTTGATGGGGTTGTTTGATTTTTTCTTGTAAATTAGTTTGAGTTCTTTGTAGATTCTGGATATTAGCCCTTTGTTAGATGGGTAGATGGTAAAAATTTTCTCCCATTCTGTAGGTTGCCTGTTCACTCTGCTGGCAGTTTCTTTTGCTGTGCAGAACCCCTTAGTTTTATTAGGTCCCATTTGTCAATTTTGGCTTCTGTTGCCATTGCTTTTGGTGTTTTAGTCATGAAGTCCTTGCCCATGCCTATGGCCTGAATGGTATTGCCTAGGTTTTTCTCCTAGGGTTTTTATGGTTTTAGGTCTAACATGTAAGTCTTTAATCCATCTTGAATTAATATTTGTACAAGGTGTAAGGAAGGGATCCAGTTTCAGCTTTCTACATATGGCTAGCCAGTTTTCCCAGCACCATTTATTAAATAGGGAATCCTTTCCCCATTGCTTGTTTTTGTCAGGTTTGTCAAAGATCAGATGGTTGTAGATGTGTGGTATTATTTCTGAGGGCTCTCTTCTGTTCCATTGGTCTATATCTCTGTTTTGGTACCAGTACCATGCTGTTTTGGTTACTGTAGCCTTGTAGTATAGTTTGAAGTCAGGTAGCGTGATGCCTCCAGCTTTGTTCTTTTGGCTTAGGATTGCCTTGGCAATGTGGGATCTTTTTTGGTTCCATATGAACTTTAAAGTAGTTTTCTCCAATTCTGGAAGAAAGTCATTGGTAGCTTGATGGGGATGGCATTGAATCTATAAATTACCTTGGGCAGTATGGCCATTTTCACGATATTGATTCTTCCTATCCATGAGCATGGAATGTTCTTCCATTTGTTTGTGTCCTCTTTTATTTCGTTGAGCAGTGGTTTGTAGTTCTCCTTGAAAAGGTCCTTCACATCCCTTGTAAGTTGGATTCCTAGGTATTTTATTCTCTTTGAAGCAATTGTGAATGGGAGTTCACTCATGATTTGGCTCTCTGTTTGGCTGTTATTGGTGTATAGGAATGGTTGTGATTTTTGCACATTGATTTTGTATCCTGAGACTTTGCTGAAGTTATCAGCTTAAGGAGATTTTGGGCTGAGATGATGGGATTGTCTAAATATACAATCATGTCACCTGCAAACAGGGACAGTTTGACTTCCTCTTTTCCTAATTGAATACCCTTTATTTCTTTCTCCTGCCTGATTGCCCTGACCAGAACTTCTAACACTATGTTGAATAGGAGTGGTGAGAGAGGGCATCCCTGTCTTGTGCCAGTTTTCAAAGGGAATGCTTTCAGTTTTTGCCCATGCAGTATGATATTGGCTGTGGGTTTGTCATAAATAGCTATTATGTTGAGATATATCCCATCAATACCTAGTTTATTGAGAGCTTTTAGCATGAAGGGGTGTTGAATTTTGTCAAAGGCCTTTTCTGCATCTATTGAGATAATCATGTGGTTTTTGTCTTTGGTTCTGTTTATATGATGGATTACGTTTATTGATTTGCGTATGTTGAATCAGCCTTGCATCCCAGGGATGAAGCCAACTTGATCGTGGTGGATAAGCTTTTTGATGTGCTGCTGGATTCGGTTTGCCAGTATTTTATTGAGGATGATGCTGGCCTCATAAAATGAGTTAGGGAGGATTCTCTCTTTTTCTATTGATTGGAATAGTTTCAGAAGGAATGGTACCAGCTCCTCTTTGTACCTCTGGGAGAATTCGGCTGTGAATCTGTCCGGACCTGGACTTTTTTTGGTTGCTAGGCTATTAAATGTTGCCTCAATTTCAAAGCCTGTTATTGGTCTATTCAGGGATTCAACTTCTTCCTGGTTTAGTCTTGGGAGGGCGTATGTGTCCAGGAATTTTTCCATTTCTTCTAGATTTTCTAGTTTATTTGCGTAGAGGTGTTTATAGTATTCTCCGTTTGTATTTCTGTGGGATCGGTGGTAATATCCCCTTTATCATTTTTTATTGTGTCTATTTGATTCTTCTGTCTTTTCTTCTTTATTAGTCTTGCTAGTGGTCTATCAATTTTGTTGATCTTTTCAAAAAACCAGCTCCTGGATTCACTGATTTTTTGAAGGGTTTTTTGTTTCTCTATCTCCTTCAGTTCTGCTCTGATCTTAGTTATTTCTTGCCTTCTGCTAGCTTTTGAATGTGTTTGCTCTTGCTTCTCCAGTTCTTTTAATTATGATGTTAGGGTGTCGATTTTAGATCTTTCCTGCTTTCTCTTGATGGAATTTAGTGCCGTAAATTTCCCTCTACACACTGCTTTAAATGTGTCCCAGAGATTCTGGTATGTTGCGTCTTTGTTCTCATTGGTTTCAAAGAATATCTTTATTTCTGCCTTCATTTTGTCATGTACCCAGTAGTCATTCACGAGCAGGTTGTTCAGTTTCCATGTAGTTGAGCGGTTTTGAGTGAGTTTCTTAATCCTGAATTCTAGTTTGATTGCACTGTGGTCTGAGAGACAGTTTGTTATAATTTCTATTCTTTGACATTTGCTGAGGAGTGCTTTACTTCCAACTATGTGGTCAGTTTTGGAATAAGTGCTATGTGGTGCTGAGAAGAATGTATATTCTGTTGATTTGGGGTTGAGATTTCTGTAGATGTCTATTAGGTCCACTTGGTGCAGAGCTGAGTTCAATTCCTGGATATTCTTGTTAACTTTCTGTCTCGTTGATCTGTCTAATGTTGACAGTGGGGTGCTGAAGTCTCCCATTATTATTGTGTGGGAGTCTAGGTCTCTTTGTAGGTCTCTGAGGCCTTGCTTTATGAATCTGGGTGCTCCTGTATTGGGTGCATATATATTTAGGATAGTTAGCCCTTCTTGTTGAATTGATCCCTTTACCATTATGTAATGGCCTTCTTTGTCGCTTTTGATCTTTGTTGGTTTAAAGTCTGTTTTATCAGAGACTAGGATTGCAACCCCTGCTTTTTTTTGTTTTCCATTTGCTTGGTAGATCTTCCTCCATCCCTTTATTTTGAGCCTATGTGTGTCTCTGCACGAGATGGGTCTCCTGAATACAGCACACTGATGGGTCTTGACTCTTCATCCAATTTGCCAGTCTATGTCTTTTAATTGGAGCATTTAGCCCATTTACATTTAAGGTTAATATTTTTATGTGTCAATTTGATCCTGTCATTATGATGTTAGCTGATTATTTTGCTCGTTAGTTGATGCAGTTTCTTCCTAGCATCGATGGTCTTTACAATTTGGCATGTTTTTGCAGTGGCTGGTATCAGTTGTTCCTTTCCATGTTTAGTGCTTCCTTCAGGAGCTCTTGTAAGGCAGGCCTGGTGGTGACAAAATCTCTCAGCATTTGCTTGTCTGTAAAGTATCTTATTTCTCCTTCACTTATGAAGCTTAGTTTGGCTGGATATGAAATTCTGGATCGAAAATTCTTTTCTTTAAGAATGTTGAATATTGGCCCCCACTCTCTTCTGGCTTGTAGGGTTTCTGCCGAGAGATCCGCTGTTAGTCTGATGGGCTTCCTTTGTGGGTAACCTGACCTTTCTCTCTGGCTGCCCTTAATATTTTTTCCTTCATTTCAACTTTGGTGAATCTGACAATTATGTGTCTTGGAGTTGCTCTTCTCCAGGAGTATCTTTGTGGCATTCTCTGTATTTCCTGAATTTGAATGTTGGCCTGCCTTCCTAGGTTGGGGAAGTTCTCCTGGATGATATCCTGAAGAGTATTTTCCAACTTGGTTCCATTCTCCCCGTCACTTTTGGGTACACCAGTCAGATGTAGATTTGGTCTTTTCACATAGTCCCATATTTCTTGGAGGCTTTGTTCATTTCTTTTTGCTCTTTTTTTCTCTAAACTTCTCTTTTCGCTTCATTTCATTCATTTGATCTTCAATCACTGATACCCTTTCTTCCACTTGATCGAATCGGCTACTGAAGCTTGTGCATGCGTCACGTAGTTCTCATGCCATGGTTTTCAGCTCCATTAGGTCATTTAAGGTCTTCTCTATGCTGTTTATTCTAGCTAGCCATTCATCTAATCTTTTTTCAAGGTTTTTAGCTTCTTTACGACGGGTTTGAATATCCTCCTTCAGCTTGGAGAAGTTTGTTATTACCAATCATCTGAAGCCTTCTTCTCTCAACTAGTCAAAGTCATTCTCCATCCAGCTTTGTTCTGTTGCTGGCAAGAAGCTGTATTACTTTGGAGGAGAAGTGGTGCTCTTATTTTTAGAATTTTCAGCTTTCTGCCCTGGTTTCTCCCCATCTTTGTGGTTTTATCTACCTTGGTCTTTGATGATGGTGATGTACAGATGGGGTTTTGATGTGGATGTCCTTTCTGTTTGTTAGTTTTACCTCTAACAGTCAGCACCCCCAGCTGCAGGTCTGTTGGAGTTTGTTGGAGGTCCACTCCAGACACTGTATGCCTGGGTATCACCAGCAGAGGCTGCAGAACAGCAACTATTGCAGAACGGCAAATATCGTTGCCTGATCCTTCCCCTGGAAGCTTCATCTCAGAGGGGCACCCAGTTGTATGAGGTGTCAGTCGGCCCCTACTGGGAGGTGTCTCCCAGTTAGGCTACTTGGGGGTGAGGGACCCACTTGAGGAGGCAGTCTGTCCGTTCTCAGATCTCAAACTCCGTGTTGGGAGAACCACTCATCTCTTCAAAGTTGTCAGACAGTGATGTTTAAGTCTGCTGAAGTTTCTGCTGCCTTTTGTTCAGCTATGCCCTGCACCCAGAGGTGGAGTCTACAGAGGCAGGCAGGCCTCCTTGAGCTGCAGTGGGCTCCACCCAGTTCGAGCTTCCTGGCCGCTTTGTTTACCTACTCAAGCCTCAGCAATGGCGAACGCCCCTCCCCCAACCTCGCTGCTGCCTTGCAGTTTGATCTCAGACTGCTGTGCTAGCAGTGAGCGAGGCTCCATGGGCGTGGGACCCTCTGAGCCAGGCGCAGGATATAATCTCCTGGTGTGCAGTTTCCTAAGACCGTTGGAAAAGCACAGTATTAGGGTGGGAGTGTCCCAATTTTCCAGGTACCAGCTGTCATGGCGGTACCTTGCACTTCCTGGGTGAGGCAATGCCCCGCCCTGCTTCGGCTCACACTCCATGAACTGCACCCACCGTCCAATAAGCCCCAGTGAGATGAACCTGGTACTTCAGTTGGAAATACAGAAATCACCTGTCTTCTGTGTCGCTCACACTGGGAGCTGTAGACTGGAGCTCTTCCTATTCAGCCATCTTGGAACCAGAAATGGCCCACACTGCACCAGTTTTAACCATGAAACTCACTTTACAGGAAATGAAGTATGGGAATGGGCTCATGCTAATGGATTTCACTAGTCTTCTGATGTTCTTCAGCATCATGAAGTGACTGGCTCAATAGAACAGTGGAGTGATCTTTAAAGCCTGAGCTGTAGTTCTAGCTTTTTGGCAGTGCCTTGAGGGACTTGGCTGACAATCTCAGAGGTGGCGATGCTGTATCCCAGCTTCAAGTATATGGAACTATTTCTCCCATAGCCACATCTATGTCTTCAAGAATGAAAGAGGCAAGATGCGGGCCTCCTCTCACTATTACTCCTGGGTGTCTAGCAGCAAAATTTTTCTTCTTATGCTCAAGAAGCAAACTTTTCTCTCAAGAAGCCAACTTTTGGCTTTGCTGGACTAGAGGTCTTAGTTACAAATTGAGAAATTTTTTCAACAGGGGAACCAAAAATGATTCCATTGAAATGAAAATTGTGTCTGCCAGCTGACCACTTTGAACTCTTCATTCCTCTCAACCAAGAGACAAAGTAGGGGGTCCGCTACTGACTTGGGTGATGGAAACTGAGATCAGGTTCCCACTACACCAGGGGCTAAGGAAGAGTATGTGTGATATGTCTAGAGAGCTTCTTAGTCGTCTGGTGTTTTGCAATTAGAGTTAATGGAAAATCACAGCAACCCCATCCAGGCAGGACATCTAATGGTTCAGACTCTTCCATAATGAAGGTTTGAGTCATCATGCCAGGCCAAGCATCATGACCAACTGACATGCTATCTTAGGGCAAAGGGAATGCGAAATGGGTAGTGAAAAAAGGCAGTTATAAATACCAGCTACAACAATGTAAACTGCTGCAGAAACCACGACTGCAATACTATTTACCTAATGGGTTAATAATATCTACCAGCACAGGTGGGAATACAAAACAACCAAAAAACAAGTTATTCTTTCAAATGAAATGCTTAGGGAAAAAGAACATCTTTTACTAACAGAAATTTCTTAGCTTCTGGAAGGCCATTTGATTCAGTAACATATGCCAGGAGACTTCAGCAATATCCTGCTCCATTGCAGAAAACAGCAATCTGATCCTTTTCTCTCTTGAATCATTAATGAGATTATGCATTTGGGTTGTGATAATCCTCCATGGACAAGTACTCCCAAATCATATGTTCCAGTTTCTTCTCAAGGAGCTGAACAAAGTCTCGGCTCATATATCTGAAAAGAAAGAGACATGTCATTAACCAAAAGATAGCCCAAGAACCTATGCTGTAGGAAGCACCGTGAAGGACAGAAAGATGAAGAAACAATCAGCATGGAAATAGAAATTCATCTGCATGGTAAGAGGTACTCTAGCCGGCAATAACAAATGCTGGCGAGGGTGTGGAGAAAAGGGAACCTTCACACACTGTTGGTGGGAATATAAATTACTACAACAACTATGAAGAACAGTATGGAGTTTCCTCAAAAAACTAAAAATGGAGCTATCATATGATTCAGCAATTCCATTGCTGGGTATATACCCAAGAGAAAGGAAGTCAGTGTACCGAAGAGATATCTGCACTCCCATGTTTGTTGCAGCACCATTCACAGTAGCCAAGGTTTGGAAGCAACCTAAGTGTCCACTAACAGACGAATGGATAAAGAAAATATGGTACATATACACCATAGAGTACTGTTCAGCCATAAAAAAAAATGAGATTCAGTTATTTGCAACAACATGGATGGAATCAAAGGTCCTTATGTTAAGTGAAATAAGCCAGGCACAGAAAGACAAACTGCCCATGTTCTCGCTTATTTGTTGGAGCAAAAATGTAAGACAACTGAACTAATGGAGATAGAGAGTAGAATGACAGTTACCAGAGGCTGGGAAGGTTAGTGAGGGTGGAGGGTGTGGGAAGGGGGATGATTAATAGGTAGAAAAATAGAACAAATAAGATGTAGTATTTCATAGCCCAATAGGGTGACTATTGTCAGTAATAATTTAATTGTACATTTCAAAATAATGAAGAGTATAATTGGATTGCCCGTAACACAAAGGATAAAAGCTTGAAGAGATAGATACCTCATTTACCGTGATATGATTATTACACATTGTTGTCTGTATCACAATATCTCATATACCCCAGAAATATATGCATCTGCTATGTCCCTACACAAATTTTTTAAAAGGAGGTTGTCTAGCAAATACAAAGAGTGTCAATCGAGGGACAATGCACACCTCAGACTATGATGATATTGGAAGTCTCCATAGTCTTCGAAGAATGAGTTAGATTCAGATAACATTAGCCTAAGTAACTGTGGAGACAGCTGTAACTATGAGTGAGGACCAGGGTTTGAGAAACTCAAGGCAGGGGCTGTTCCCCCACGCTAACCCCCAGTACTCTATTGGGCCCAAGTGCTTAAAGAAATTGGACAGTTCCTATTTCTACCCACCTTGCTGCTTCCTTGATGATGGATTAAAAAAATAGTTTCTTGACTTCTACAGGTCCTTGCACTCCTTAAAGCAATTTGAAGATTTTTTCATATTCTGAAGGTGTTTAAAAAAACCTTCAGTATTATCAAATATAAAGAAGAATACAAGAGAATCTATACCTCAGCAATCATGCTTCATAGGCTAGAAGGTTTCAATTGCTTAAATCAAGATACCTGCACATACAAAAACTAAATAATAAAAAAGACACCTGCACATACATACCAATGAAACTCTTTTAACCCTAACCAAGTAAGAAAAGAAAAGCAAAAGGCGTACTATGCTGTAGTCAAAGAAAAGAGGAACCACCATAAATTATGTGCAAACTCAACTCTGGCAAAGAATCAGCCTCAAGAGGTAACATGAATATCTTCTGAATCATAGAAAGAGAGACTTCCTATAGTTTTATAAAAACCGACATTCTTATACTACTTACTTTGTCCAATGCATCGGATTTCCTTCACTAATTGACATTTTATATCAGCATTAATTTCTTCTTGGCTTTTGGGAAAAAGGACTATTTCTCTGCATTCTAGGTCATCTCCAGAGAAATTGCTGGTCATGATTCCTCCCACAGGTGCATTGCTACCAGATTTCTGCCTCATCCTATCGTTCTGAAGTCATCAATCTGAGAATCCAATTGGCTGGGTGGAATAGCATCTCCTGTCATAAGCTCTGGTGAAACAGATTTTGAGTAAAAGCCATCAGTTGGTGTTTGACCACTTTCTTTCCCCTCCACATAGACCTCATGATTGACAGATCTGGAAATCAAACTGAGAAGTTGAGCTGTGAGATATGTGTGTTTCATCACCCCTCTGGGTATGTCTATGTGCTCCTCAGTTTCTAGGGAATTATTTATTTCATAAATGGGAGGATATACCAGGAGGACATCCCAGACCTGACAAACTGAGGCCAGGACACATAATACAATAAAATCACCTCTTATTTTCTGGCCCTATGAATAGATATGGAAACCAAGTAAGACAGTACAACTCTAAAGCAACATTCACAGATCCCTGGTACTCATGGGATAGTTTCAGCTTGTTATGCTTTACAAGTTGAAAGCAGCAAGTCTCACTTGATATCATGATTTCTCAAATTCACTTACAAACTGCCATGTTTTACTAAGCTGGAAGCCAGACAACTTGGACACACCTCAACCAGCCTCCTCTCTACATCAAATATATTCTGAGAAAATAGAGGTGGCCATTACTACTGAAAGTTCTATATGTACTCCATCAACAAAAAATCCCTTTTAGTGTATGATTTTCCTCATCCTTCCTTTCTGTCTCACAAAAGTGACTTTCTTTTCACTCCAGGTCTGACACCTCTCATTTATTCATCGTCTGTGGCAGGCAGCATGCCAGTAGCTGGGGATCAGCAGTAAACAGCCCAGAGAGCAACGTTCCCTGCCCTTGTGGAGCTCACATCCTCATGGGGCGGTCAGACAGTACGTGCACAATGAGCAAATGAAACATACAGTGTTGGGCTAGTGGTAAGGAAGCAGTCCACAGGCCTGTGGGCAACAGCAGCAGAGGGAGCCCCAGGAGCTGCTGCTGGTTGGGCAGAGCCTTCTGTGGAGGTACCCTTGGGCAGGGCTTGAAGGAAAAAGCAGAGCTGCCTGCGCAGAGGCAGAGGGGGAGTTCCAGGCTGCGGTGAGGCCAAGGATATGGGCTGGAGTGGGGATGGACCGGGCACTACGGGGTGAAGGACAGTAGCAGAGAGAGTCAGGAGATGATGGGGCCCGTGTGAGGAGAGGGTGACGGAGGCCAGGCCACGCAGAACCTCGCAGACCAAAGCTGCTTCGCAGTCGGTTCTGAGTGCTTAGGAGTGTTGAGGATGGGTGTTCAGGAGCGACATGGCATCACGTGATTTACATGCCAACATCATGACCCGGCTGCAGGGTTGGAGGGTATGTGTTTGATGCGGGAAATAATGGGAAATATGGAGGTATCTCAGGAGCTCAGTGATTGATCGTGGCAGAGTGGAATAGAAGGAGAGAGAGAGATGCTGGGGTTCAGGAATTTTTTACAGTATTTAGAGAAGAGAAGAAAAAGAAATGTAGAAAAAAACAATGATGGGGTCGGGGGTGGTGGCTCGTGCATGTAATCCCAGCACTTTGGGAGGCTGAGGTGGGTGGATCACCTGAGGTGAGGAGTTCCAGACCAGCCTGGCCGACATGGCGAAACCCCATCTCTACTAAACTTACAAAAATTAGCTGGGTGTGGTGGCTCGTGGTTGTAATCCCACTACTCGGGGGGCTGCGGCAGAAGAATCACTTGAACCCAGGAGACGGAGATTTCAGTGAGCCGAGATCGCGCCACTGCACTCCAGCCTGGCCGAGAAGAGCGAAACTCCATCTCAAGAAAAAAATGATAGAGATTCACCAATAAGGACAAGAAATTAAAAAAAAAAAAGATTGTGGGAAATGGAAATCCTAGAAGGTTTTCATGAAGAAGCGAGTGAACAACTGTCAAATGCTGCTGAGAAATTAATGGCAATGTCAGCTGAAATTGTTGACCTTGTCAAGGACAGTTTCTCTGGAGGGGATGAGGCAGGAGGCCGACTGCACTGGATACAGCATGAAGAGGAGGTGAGGACAGGCTTACTTACTCTTTTCTTTGGACATGGCAGAGCCTGCAATAAGGCTGTCTCCTGCTCCTTGTTTCCTTGCCAACAGGGCCATCTTCTGCCTTTTCTGATACGAAGGACTGTCACATTCCCTGGGACGTTTAAACACGGTTTCAGGATCTACAGCCACCTTCTCTGTTTTATCGGTCATTGTTTCCTGAAAAACATCAATGAATGTACTCCATTCACGACAAAAATCTAACAATCACAAAATGGCAAACAGTCTGCATATGTGTATACAACCAAGACTTTGAATCATTAATTTCACTTTTAATCATGAGCCAAGATTTACCAAGTCTGAACAAACACTCTGTTCTCAGGAAAGGAAACCCAATTTTAATGTACACTAAGTAAAACAGAAGAAAGATGGTATAACCAAATCAATCAGAATGCTTGTGGAATAAGCAGCTGACATCAACCAAAAAAAGATAAAAATATTATTACCTATTTGAAGATGTATAAGCCAATCTGTATTAACCCTTATTAGAAAAAATGGATGTATAAACCAATCTGTATTAACCCTTATTATACATTATATTTTAAATTATATATTATATATCATATATATTTAATATATAAGTATTTATGCTTATATATTCAAATAGATGTATAAACCAACGTGTATTAACCCTTATTAGGAACCCTTATTAGAAGATTGATACAAAACTGATAACAACATCTGACAAGGAATTTAGAAGGAAGAAAAACTACAAGATCAAGCCAAAAATACAAGCCAAGATCACCCTGAACTTAGACACAAAAATTCCAAACTAAGGGTGAGCAAATAAAATGTACTAGTACTTAAAAAGGACATATATCATGGTGGAGTATATTGCAGAAAGGCAACATTGATTTAACATTTGAAAATCGATAAATGTAATGCACCACATTAACAACAACAACAACAGCAACAAACAGGGAAACACCACATGATCATATTCATACATGGGTCAATGTTTAAAGTCCATTCGTGATAAAAACTATCACCAACTTAGGAAAAAGGGCAAGTTTCCTATTCTGGTTAGCATATGTACAAAAAATTTTTAAATGCCATACTTCATAGTGACGTATCAGTATTTTCTCCCTGAGTTTGAAAACAAGACAAAAATGTCCACTATCCATTCAACAATCTATTGGAGGTTCTAAAAAAGTGCTGTAGCATCAGGAAAATACAATAGGTTTAAAATTTGGAAAGAAATAAAACTGTCATTATTCACAGATGACATTGTTCTGTACATAGAAAAATGCAGAATAAAATCATTACAGTTAATAAGCAAATTTAGTCAACTTACTAGATATAATGAAAACCAATGGCATTTCTGTATAATTAATAGCAACAAATAATTAGAATATGAGATTTCAAATGTCATTAAAAACAGTACCAAAAACATCAAATATTTAGGAATAAATTTAATCAAGATGTGGTACAGCACTACACAAAAATTATAAAACATCACTCAGAGAAATTCAAGACTGCAGTAAATGGAGAAAAATATTCTTTCCATGCATTGGAAGACATCATTTTTTTTTTTTTTTTGAGTAGGAGCCTCCCTCTGTCGCCCAGGCTGGAGTAGAGTGGCACAGTCTCTGCTCACTGCAACCTCCACCTCCTGGGTTCAAGCAATTCTCCTGCCTCAGCCTCCCGAGTAGCTGCGATTACAGGCGCCTGCCACAACGCCTGGCTAATTTTTGTATTTTTAGTAGAGACGGGGTTTCACTATGTTAGCCACACTGGTCTCAAACTCCTGGCCACAAGTGATCTGCCCACCTCGGCCTCCCACAGTGCTGGGATTACAGGCGTGAGCCACCGTGCCTGGCTGGAAGACATTATTAAAAGACATTATTGTCAAGTCTCTCAGAATGATCCTAGCAATCATATTTAAAATTCCACCATGTTAACAAAAGTTTTTCTGAAAATTCACAAGCAGATCATTTTTTAAGTATATGCAAATTAAAGATTTGGAAAAGCCAAGTTTTCTTTAAGCCAAGGAAAATACAAAGTTTTTTTTCAAAGAAAAAGAACTAAGTTAGTAGATATGCACTACTATATATGAAATTTACTATAACGGTAGAGTAATTAAAACAGTGTGGTACTGGAGCAATGACAGGCAAATACACCAAGGGAAGAGGACACAGAGGCCAGAAACAATCTGGAAATACAAAATACAGAAGAGCTGTAAATCATTGTGGAAAAGACAGTGCTTTTAATAAATGCACTTGATAAATGCAGGGAAAATACAAACCTTGACTCTTACTTCTTCCCACTCCACAAAACTTTATTAAAGATGGATAGACAATCTAGTAAACACTTAAGATGCTGTCTTCATAACTATAGTATAGGCAAAGATGTTTTTAATGAGGATAAACAAGCACTAACCATAAAGAATGAATTGTTTAATTAGACATAATTAAATGGAAAAGTTCTGTTCCTCAAAGACACTATTAAGAAGTGAAAAACCAAATCATGTTTGTAGATTATACATTATGTAGTATATAGTATAGGTTATATATAAAATATATATTACTTACACACATATATACATATTTATCTGGCAACAAATGAATGGAATCCAGAATATATCCAGAACTACAAATGAATTTCTAAAAAACAAACATCCCACTAAAATTTGGGGGGAAAAGCTGAATATGCACTTCATAAGAGTCATACTCTAATGGCTAATAATCACATCAAATATATCTGGACTCTGACTTTACTCCATTCCATGAGAATTTATTTCAGATGATTGGGAGATCTAGAAGAAAACTTAGAATATTATCATCATGAGTGTAAATTAGTTCAACCATTGTGGAAGACAGTGTGGCGATTCCTCAAGGATCTAGAACCAGAAATACCATCTGACTCAGCAATCCCATCACTGCGTATATACCTAAAGAATTATAAATCATTCTACTATAAAGACACATGCACACATATGTTTATCACGGCACTATTCATAACAGCAAAGACTTGGAATCAACCCAAATGCCCATCAATGATAGACTGGATAAAGAAAATGTGGCACATACACACCATGGAATACTTTGCAGCCCTAAAAAAGAATGAGTTCATGTCGTTTGAAGGGACATGTGTCAGCAAGCTAACACAGGAACAGAAAACCAAACACCACATGTTCTCACTCATAAGTGGGAGTTGAACAATGAGAACACATGGACACAGGGAGGAGAATATCACACAGTGGGATCTGTTGGGGGCTTGGGGACTGGGGAGGGATAGCATTAGAGAAATACCTAATGTAGATGATGGGTTGATGGGTGCAGCAAACCACCATGGCATGTGTCTACCTATGTAACAAACCTGCACGTTCTGCACATGTATCCCAGAACTTAAAGTATTTTATATATATATTATTATATATAAGTATTATATACATAAGTATTATATATATATTATATATATTATATATAAGTATTATATATTATATATAAGTATTATATATATTATATATAAGTATTATATATTATATATAAGTATTATATATATTATATATAAGTATTATATATATTATATATAAGTATTATATATATTATATATAAGTATTATATATATTATATATAAGTATTATATATTATATATAAGTATTATATATTATATATATAAGTATTATATATATTATATATATAAGTATTATATATAAGTATTATATACATATAAGTATTATATATAAGTATTATATACATAAGTATTATATATAAATATTATATATATTATATATATAAGTATTATATATTATATATAAGTATTATATATAAGTATTATATATATATTATATATAAGTATTATATATAAAAGTATTATATATATAAGTATTATATATAAGTATTATATATATAAGTATTATATATAAGTATTATATATAAGTATTATATATATATAATTGTAATGGCATTGGGTGATTCAAAGATGTTTCTTAAATAATAAAAAGCACTACCCACAAATAATACACTGACTAATAAAATTAAGAGAATCTGTTCGTCTAAAATACATTATTGAGATCGTGTAAAAGCAAAAAAGATTTATAGAAGATACTAAAATTGTATACGTATTTTTATATATGTACATATATGCCTGCGTGCATGTGTGTATAACTCAAATACAGAATATATGGAAACTACAAATCCATTTTTAAAATACAAACATCTCAGTAAAAGCTGGAGGAAAATACCTGAAAAGGAACTTCATGAAAGACATAGTTAAATGACCAATAAACACATAAAATGGTGCTCAAAAAAAAAAAAAACAATAAATAGCTGGGTGTGGTGGCACTGCAATCCAGTCTGGGTGACAGAGGGAGACCTCATCTCAAAAGACAAAAATCAATAAATGAAAACAATTTTTTAAAAAAGGTGCTCAATCTCATTAATCGGCAGAGAAATGTGAGTGTAGACATAAGGAGAGATCACTGCACACCCACCAGAGTGGCTGGAATGAAAGACTAACTGTACAGCGAGTGTTCAAATGTGGCACAGCTGGAACCTTCGAATATTTCTGGACTTCCATTCCCACACAGACACCTGAGGCTGTGGCCGAAAGGTCAGATAGAGTCCCGGCGAAGAGTTCCTTCAGAATTGAGATCAACCCACCGAGGAAAAGCACCCCAACCTGGGTAGAGACAGAGTTCCCAAGGTCACGTGGCCTCCCTCATGGCTGACACAGAGCTCCCTGAGTCCCACCATAGGCTTAGAGAATCCAAGGAACAGCACCCCATTCCCCCGCAGCACCGGGAGAGAGCACCCACCACCAAGACAAAGCATCCGGTAAGCGTCCACATCGAGGATAAGCAGAACCAAAGAAAAGCCAACACATCCTAGCTGAGAGCGAGCGACATCCAAGGACAAATGTGCCTCACGGACGACATCAGCACCCAAGGAAGAGTCCCTCGCACGTTGAGATAAAGCCCCCGTCAGCGATCCCACAGGGCGGCGATCATGCGTCTGGGACACAACCACCCCCACCATGTTCCATGAGAACAGATAGAGTCCCCAAGGCAGAGCCCCCCCGTCAGGACTGTGACTGAGTGGGAAAGAAACAGCACCGCACCCGAGGCCGACACAAGCAACCAAGGCATGGCCCCCACCCCCGGGCTCAGGTCATTTCAGTAGGAAAAGTCCCTAACATCACCGAGACAGAGCCCCCAAGAAAAGCCCCCCGGCCTCACAACATGGCTGAGACGAGGTGCCCAAGGAAAACGCTCCCCCGCGGCTGACACAGGCGCCCATGGCGGTGTCCCCAGAGCTGAGCCACTTCCCCAAGGGAGCCCTACCACACACCGGACAGAGAACACCACAGAAAAGACTCTTTCTGAGGAAAAAGGACACTTTCTGGGGTGAAATTAAAGCATCCAGGGAAAAACTGCCCCACTCACAGTCCTTAAGTCCTGACCTTGCTGGAGGAGAGACAGCGGCACCTCACAAAATGGCAGTGAAGTTGTGGCGCCTCCCCACTGGTGGCACTTTCTAGAAACCTGCCCTCTGGGAGTTGTGGGAAATGTGCCCCCTAGGGCACCTGGGAGTGATGTGCATGGGGAGGCGTCTCACCAGAAGCACCGATCCCGTTTGGCCCAAAGGGGATGGAAGGAAGGGAAGCAGCCAGCCACAGTGCGCTGCCCCAGCCGAACACTGGGAACCTGTTGGGGGCGCCAGAGTCCTGAGGTGAAGCCTCGTGCCCCAGAGAACCAGGAAGCGCATCCCTCCCCTTCGCTGACTCTGGCGCCCTCTACAGGCGACCTTCAGTAACAACTGCACAGCAACATAAGCAGAGGAACGCAGAACCTTCTCACACAGTGGGATGAAATCGCCTGGGTAACATAGTGAGACCCCGGCTCTACAAAGCAACCAACTAATCAAAAAAAACACACACACAAAAAAATTAGCTGGGCATGGTGGCACGCGCCTGTGGTCCCAACTACTCGGGAAGTTGAGGTGGGAGGATCGCTTGAACCCAGGAGGCAGAGGTAGCAGAGAGCCGAGAATGCACCACTGTACTCCAGCCCGGCCATAGAGGAGACTCCATCTCAAAAAAAAAAAAGGAAAGAAAGAAAGAAAGAAAGAAACGACGACATCAACAAACTGAAATTTTCACTGGCTGGGGTTGTGTTTTAAAGTCAACCCCAACGGGTGCTGTGGCTCGCGCCTGTAATCTCAGCACTTTGGGAGGCCAAAGCAGCTGGACCACCTGAGGTCAGGAGTTCGGGACCAGCCTGGCCAACATGGTGAATCCCGTCTCAACTAAAAATACAGAAAATTAACCGGGCGTGGGGCGTGCACCTGTAGTCCCACCAGCTACTTGGGAGGCTGAGGCAGGAGAATCACTTGAACTGGGGAAGTGAGGTTGCAGTGAGCTGAGATCACACCACTGCACTCCAGCCTGGGTAACAGAGCGAGACTCTGTCTAAAAATATAAATAAATAAATAAATAAATATAAATAAATTCAACCTCTATCTGTTAAAGGTAACAGTTGTTAATTGATAAGAAAAATGAGGGCCACAGTGTGGTGGCTCACGCCTGTACCCCAGCACTTTGGGAGGCCAAGGTGGGTAGATTCCTTGAGCCCAAGAGTTCAAGAGCGGCCTGGGCAGCATGGTGAAACCCCGTCTGTACACAAGATACAAAAATTAGCTGAAAGTGTACTTGTGGTCCCAGCTACTTGGGAGGCTTGAGACCGGGAGGCTTGAGACCAGGAGTTTGAGGCTGCATTGAGCTTTGATCGCATAGCCTGGGTGACAAAGTGAGACTGTCTAAAAAAAAAAAAAAAAAGAAAAGAAAGAAAAAAAGAAAGGAGGGGAAACCTTATTATATTGCATCTATTAATCATTTTAATCTGGAACTTTGTATATTTTTCCACCTTTTTTATTTTTTTTGAGACACAGTCTGGCTCTCTCACCCAGGCTGGAGTGCAGTGGCATAATCTCGGCTCACTGCAACCTCCGCCTCCCAGGTTCAAGTGATTCTCCTGCCTCAGCCTCCCCAGAAGCTGGGATTACAGGCATGCACCACCATGCCCGGCTAATTTTTGTATTTTTAGTAGAGACAGTGTTTCACCACGTTGGCCAGGCTGGTCTCAAACTCCTGACTTCAAGTGATTCGTCTTCCTTGGCCTCCAAAAGTGCTGGGATTACAGGTGTGAGCCACCACCCCCCGCCCATTTTTCCACTTTCATAACTTATTTTAAGTGCAGCAAAATTTACTTGAATTGTTCATAGTGGCAAAAAATATTACAGCGAAAGTTTTGGAGTTTTAATGGAACAAGCAGTTTCACTCTTGACATAATTATTTGGAAGAGATTACTTCACTGGTTTTGTAATTCAGAAGTTATGTTTGTAAAAAAAAATTAAAAATATAGCCAGGCATGGTGGTGGGCACCTGCAATCCCAGCTACTCGGGAGGCAGAGGCAGGAGAATCACTTGAACCTGGGAGGCACAAGCTTCAGTGAGCAGAGATCGAGCCACTGCACTCCAGCCTGGGCGACAAAGGGAGACTCCGTCTTAAAATAAATAAATTAAAATTAAAATTAAAAATTATGTTTGTTAAGTACCCTGTCAGAAGAGAGTCATTTTCAGTATTATAGCTTCCTAGCCTATTGTATTAATATTTGCCTGTGCTTCAGAACCTTTACAGAACACATTTTCTTTTGGAATATATTTGATTGATAGGAAAGCTTAAACATTGTTTTCACTTCGATGTAGGAACACAGTTGTTTCGTTTGTTTCTTCTAGTGTCATCAAAATGAAATACTCATTTTT